>NW_013657665.1:41965-188339 GCF_000142905.1 Thecamonas trahens ATCC 50062 | reverse complement strand
GGGGGGGGGGGGGAGGATGGATGGGGGATGGGCGGATGGCGTCGTGGTTGTGCCAGTGTGGGAGGAGATGGTGCATTGGGTACGGCACGACGACGGGACACGGCACAAGACGGCGATCGACCGCGGGCATGGACCAGAGTGTTGTGGCGGTAGCGGGTTGATGCAGCTGATAGCTGGCAGCTGGTAGCTGGCAGGGAGAAAAAGAAGAGAGCGCGCACTACATGATGATGAACGGCATGGTCTTGGAGCCGTAGCCCTCGCCGGGCTGAAGCGGCGGGAGGCCGACCTTGCCGCATTGCGAGCAGGGGATTGTAGTGGTGACACCGGGGGTGTATGGCGTTCTGTTCCCACACTTGCGGCACTCGTACATCGGGCCTGTAGGAGCCTGCGGCGCCGGAGAGCTTGTGCCTGGAACCGCCATGACAGTCGCGCAGACCGAGCACTGCATCTGCGCCGCGCCCTGCGGAACAGACAGATGGGTGGCGCAAGATGGGCAAGCAACCACAGCAGGTGGAGCAGCAGTGGCCGAGTATGGTGGCGGCGCTCAGCAGCGTAATGCGGATTGGTCAGATGGATACCGCACGAGGGACAGGCAACGATCTTGGCCTCGGAGCCAGCGGCCAAGATCGTCTTGCACTCGGCGCATTGCAGCGTTTGCGAGGCGGCCGACATGAGAGCAAACAGGTTGGAAAGGCTTCGGCTTTGGCTTTCAGGCAGACAAGGTAGAATGAGACTCCCTACACCGTTTGTGACGTCAAGTGGTCTGGCGTAAGTACGTATGTGCGTGTGTAACTGTGGCTGTAGCCAGGTCTAGACTACGATGACATTCGTGCTCTCCTCGAAGAGACAGGCTCACCGTGCCATGGAACATGGAAGACATCAGAGTCGGTCAATGCCAATGCCAATGCCAATGCGCCAATGTTCACCAACAGCCACACAGATCAGCACATGCCAAGCCAAGGCAGACCACGACAGGCCAAGCCAGGGCCAAGCCAGGGCCTAGCCACAGCCAACTGACTAACCCGCTGTCAACAACGATCTTAGTCTCTCCCTCTCCCCTCGACCGACTACACATGGCCCTGCTCCATGTCCTCCCGCCAGAACTCGTCCATGCCATCGCATATGATGCTGCCGTCCTGACTGCCTCGGACATTGTGGCTCTTGCTTGTACATGCTCCCGGCTCCATGCAGCCCTGCTCGGCTCTCCCTTCTCGGCGGCTCGCGCTCACGCTCTCGCGGGCATCGATGTGTGCATCAGACGCAAGCTGTGGTACGGCGCGCACCGCATCGTTGCTGCTCCTGCTCCTGCTGTTGACCCACACCGCTCCGAGTCGGATCCTCTGGCCCGCACCGGCGGCCTCGCTGCCATCTTTGATGCCGCTGACCCGCTTTGTCGTGGGTGGCGCAAGCTCGTCGCCGCGCTTCTTGACGTCAACGCCACAACACGCCCGCTACGTTTCGGCTCGCGCCGGACCGACACCTACGTCGCCATGCAGGTTGATCGCTCGGTCGGCGTCCTTGCCTGGTCCTGCGGCCGCGATCTGCCTGACCTCGCCCTTGAGCTCATTACCGCCCACAAGAGCCTCTCTCCCGGTGCTGCCAGGCAGGCTGGCCTTGTTGCTGCCCTCAAAGATCAACTCGAGGTCCTAAAACTCCTCATCGTCCGTGGCGACTTTGACCTGTGCGCGCTCGGCGACACCGCCCTCCGCATCGCCGCCCGTTTTGGCGCCGTCCGCACCTTTGAGTACTTGCTGGCGTCGCCCGAGGCAGATCCCACCGCCGGCGGCAACTACGCCCTACACATGGCTGCCGAGTTTGGCTACCTTGCCATCATTCAAAGCCTGCTGGGCGATTCCCGGGTCGACCTCGCGGCCGCCCATCCTGTCCACGCCGTCAAGGCCGCCGCGGAGAGCAACCACCTCGACATTGTCAAGCTCTTGCTCGCCCATCCGGATGTCGACACAACCGCCGCAGCCTCCGCCGCCCTCCTTGCCGCTTCCGAGTTTGGCCACGCCGACGTCCTCGCCTACCTCCTCACCCACACCGATGCCAACCCGTCGATCCGAAACTCGTCGGCGCTGTACATGGCGGCGCAGTCCGGCTCGGTCGCCGCCGTCGTCCTCCTTCTCGATGACGCCCGCGTCGACCCAGACGCGGGCCACAACGCCGCCCTCTTTTGGGCTAGCTACCACGGCCATGTCGACGTTGTCACAACCATGCTGGCACACCCACGCGTCGATCCGTCGCTCGATCCAGGCCCGCTCACTACCGCCCGCCGCGCAGGTCACCTCCACATCGTCCACCTCCTCGCTGCTGCGGGCTGTCCCGAGTAGCGAGAAAGAGTACATGTCATTTATCCCGTAGGCGCCGCACAGCAGTTATCTGCTACGCCGCCATCCATACGCCGGCCAGCCGTTCATGCTCCTTGCGGAGAACCATGGCCTCGCTCGGCAGCCGTGCACCCGCAGCCTGCACCGCCTTGGCCGCCGAGCTCGCCACGCTTGCTGCGCCCTTCCGGTCGCCAATTTTGGCCACGGCCTCGGCAATGAGGTTAGACGCCGCCACAAGGACCCGCGCCGAGTGCGCGCGCTTGATCATGGTCTTGAGCGCCGCCACAAACGCAGCCGCACGGGGTGCGCTAGAGGTGCACACATCGACAACCATGCCTACCACACCGTCGATCTCGGCCTCGTCGCTCTTGCCTAGCCGGAGCCCGGCAAGCTCCTCAAAGTGCGCAGCTTTGAGCGCCAGCGCCACCGCCGTCCCCGAGTTCTCGTCGCCTCCGCTCAGCGGAAGCTCGTCGAGCACAGACCCGCCGCTCGCCGTGGTCTTGGCGCTCACCGCCAGCGCGTGCCGCGCGAGCAGCGGCACCACAACCTGCAGCTGCCGATGCTTCTCGTACAGTGCCAGCACAGACTTGAGCGGCGCCGCCAGAATGCCCACGTACTTGCTCGGTGCCGCTGCCACCAGCTCGCCCGTCAGCCGCAGCGCTGCGTCGACGTCGGCGCATGCCTCAAACTCCTGGAACAACACCCGCCCCGCTGCCTTGGTTGCCCGTCGCGCAAGCTTAGGTGGCGCAGACTGCATCACCACCACCAGCGCTCCGCTCAAGCTCGTCGCAAACCCGCCGGTTCGCATCCCGATCGCCAGCGCGTCGGCCGCAATGCTCAGCACGCCGTTCACGTACTGGAGCGCAATGTCGATGCCCGAGCCGGCCTTTCCGCTCGGCCGCTTGCGCCCACCCGATGCTCGCTCGCGCTCCGCAGACGCCAGCGACGCCAGCGCAGGGCCAATCTCAGTCTGCACCGCAGTCACCGCGTCGACAACCTCGCCCGGTGGTGCCCGGCTTGCCCCACGGTACGCCTGCTTGTGCAGCGCAAGCCGGAGACCAGTAAGTGCAGCTCGGACGCAGAACGCGTCCGAGCCGGGATCTTCGTCCGCCGCACCCTCTTCGTCCGCAAATACCGTGTTGAGCGCCGCAGCTGCCGCAGATGCACCCGGTGCCGCAGCCTCGAGCGTGAGTGCGTGCACAAGCCGCGCCTCCAGGCCCTCGCCGTACGCCGCGGTCGCGCCCGTCAGCCGCATCACATGCCCCAAGTGCTCCGGCTGAGCAAGCACAGACCGGAGGTGTGCGTCCTTGAACATAAACTCGACAACGTCGAGCGCAAACCCAGCGCTCATCTCCCCCGTCTTGCCAGAGCTCGACGGGCCCTCGCCGCCCAACGTCCGTGCTTTTTTGCGCGCACCGGCCCGGCTAGAGCTCGTCCGGCCGCGCACAAGCGCCGACGCGAGGCCATCGACGACAAGGTCAAGCTTTCCCCACTCGACGAGGCAGAGCAGATGCGGCGCCCACTCGGACGATGACTGCCCAGCAATACCGCCCGTAAGCGCACCGAGGCAGTACTTGGCCAAATCCGCCAGCTGCGAGTCTGGCAGCGATGACGCCAGCGCCAGCACCGCGCCAACTGCGCCACTCGACACTTGGCGGGCCCACTCCATGATGCTGACCACCGTCGCCGGCGGAAGCAGACTGTTGAGCCGTATCACAAGCGGCGCAAACACGGGCTTGGCCAGCGACTTGCTGATCGACGACCGCAGCGCGCCGAGAACCACAATCAGCCCGCCAATCACCGCCGTCTCGTCGGTCGAGAGCAGCTCGATCGCGCGCGCCACGCCCTCGCCGCTCTTCTCGGCCTCGAGCAACTTCCGCCGCTTGATCGACCGTGCAGCCTCGTCGCCATCATCGCTCAGCTCGAGCTCCACGCCCTCCACTGACGACGCAAAGATGTCGGCGTGTCCGCCCGACGCACGGGTCGAAATGGTGGCCGGATGCGGGGCACACACCCGCGCGGCTGCCACCGCCTTGTCCACAAGCGCGCCGAGATCCTCAATGAGACACGCCACGTCCGAGACCGAAATCGGGCCGGCCTTGTGGGCGTGGCGGTAAAAGTTGAGCGCTGCAACTGGGTTCTGGCGGACAAAGACAATGACACGCTGGACCACATGCGTTGCTGCGCTCGCACTCGTGTTCGCCGTCGGAAAGTATGTCGCTGCCAGCAGCCGCACCAGCTTGCGGCACATCTTGTCGCTGTCGACCGCCAGCCGTGCGAGCAGCGACTCGACCGGCACCACCTCCCAGAACTTGATTGACCGCAGCGTCTTGACGCTCAGCAGCAGGTCTGCAAACGCACCGCGGACCTTGTCCGACACGTCGTCAAGCAGCGGTGACAGCCGCGACAGCACTGCCTTGAGCATCGGATGCGAGAGGTGATTGTCGAGGACAAAGCTCAGGCCCTCGCAAACGGCCACCCGCACCGCCGGCGAGCTCGCATCAAACGCGAGCTCGCCCACCAGCTTCTTGAGGAACGCCTGGATCTGAATCCGCGGAAGCAAGTCCCAGAACAGCGAGAGCACCCGCGACACACCGTGGATGCCCACCACCCGCACGCCAACAGCCTCGTCGTCCAGCAGGCACCCGAGCGCCTCAAACTGCCGCGCCATGTTAGCCTCGGTCTCCACCTGGCTCGCCGCAGGCGACTGCAGCGGAAAGGCCTCCACAAACAGCGCCGCCGCGTTGCACCGCACCTCGGGCGACGCAGCTTTGAGCGCCCGCCACAGAATCGGCTCGTACAGCCGAAGCAGCAGGTCGTCGACACCCGGATATCGCTTGCGCTCGTGGAACGCTCCAAGCACCGCCCGCAGTGCCGCAGCGAGGCCCTTGGACGACGCGTGCACGCCCGCGCTCATCAGCTCCTGCACAAAGTTGTACTCGATCGCGTCACGCGACGCCGCGCCCGCCGTCTTCCATGCCTTAAAGTACACCTCGCCGTACGAGTTGAGCATCTTGAGCTTGGCCATCGGCATCTGGCCCTTCATGGTCACGTGCATCTCGCTGGCAAACGGGCCCGAGAGGTTGAACATGTGCGCCAGGAACTTGATGCCAGCCGCCGCGCCCAGGAACAGCGGTGAGAAGAGCGTCCGCAAAATGAGGTCCTTGATCGACTCGGTCGACTCGTGCTCAAAGTCGAGGAGCTCAAACGCCGTCCGCATCGCCGCCACCCGCTTGACATCGCCCGGCGTCCCGCCCGGGGACAGGCCCCGCACAAGCAGGTAGCACAGTGTCTGCGGGACCAGCGCCTCGCGCCCCGGCTTGGCATGCGTCCACCAGGTCTCGCAGAACAGTGCAATCTCGTTCTTGAGCGCGTCGCCGTCCAGCGTGTTAGGCAGAACAAGGATGATGTCGTGGAGGAGCGACGCGACGGCAAACATCGACTTGGATGCCTTCCGCGCCTCGTCTGCCAACACCCGCTGCATCACAAAGGCGACGCCACTCAGCACCCGTAGCGGCTCGCCATCGTCACCTGAGTTCACGTGGGCACCCGACGAGACAATGTCCTCGGCCGTCGTCCGGAGGACGTGCCACATGTGCCGGAGGAACTTGTAGTCTGCCACCTCCAGCTCGGCATCCACATCGAGCTCGCCGCTCTTCTACTCTCACAACCATTACTCCTCCTGACCCGTGAGTCCGCACCCGTGTCGTGTATGTTCTCTTCCGCGCCCTGCCGCCGCCCGTCTCTCGCCCTGTCACCACTCCCCGCTTGGCCTTCCATCGGCACCATTTGGCGCCAAAACGCCACCCCACCTCCACCCGCCATCCCACAGGCACAGGCAAGGCTCAATTTGGCATTGACACCGCACGTACATGCAGCAGAGGGATTTGAGCTACCCCTTCGTCGGACTCGAGCAGCTCTCGGAGCAACATAGTGTGCGTGTGAGAGCTGTGTTTGGCGTAGTGACGCTTGGGGTGCGGGTGCGGTGAGCGAGCAGCGGCCGGAGGCTCGGCGGCCCACGCCGGGTTTGGTCTTGCTTCAATTCAAATACGGCCATGGCTACGAAAACGGCTGATGAGCGGTGAGACGGAACGAGCCGATGTCGGTGACGACGGCCGAGCCCGAGATGCCAGAGCTGGCATCAGCGTCTGGGCTAGAGTGTGGCGAGCTGGGGATAGCAATGCTAGCCGAGATCGAGGCCGACGGCGCCGCACCGCAGTCGAGCGAGAGGAGGAGCGAGGAGACGAGATCGCCCTTGGAAAAAGAGGACGACGAGGTAAAGACGACATGCGCCGGCTGATAAGCCGCAACCTCGAGATGCTGCGGCGACCATGAGCCATCAAGCGAGGCAGCACAATGGACGATGCCCGGCACGTCGGCGACGACAAAGACCAGCGCCGAATGCGCTCCCGAGCGCGGAAACGGGCTGCCGTCGGCGGCGTGGATGGCTACAAAGTCAACTCGCGGCTCGTTGCCTGGCGGCAAAATGTGCATGGCCTGCATGTGCGCTGCAAGGCGGCGGAGTGACGAGACGGCAAATCCGCCACACACCAACCGCGGACAGATAAACTTGACGCCCTCGCCCGAGTTGTCGCGGACAGAGGCGTAGAGGCTGGCAACCCTCGGCGGGAACGGCGCCTCCTGCATTGGTGCAGTGCCCATCGGTGATGGGCTCTGGACCGGCGGACCGGCCCGTGAGAACGAGTCGCCGCCGCCGGCTGCAGGCCCAATGTACACAGACGGCTTGCGCGCCGCAATGATCTTGGCCTGCTCCGCAGACGCCGATGGCGAAAGAAACGTGTAGAAGAGCTCGTCCGCCCGAAACGGGTGGTCGTCAACAACGTGCCGGAAGACTCGCCGGTGGAAGAGCTCGTTGCCAAGCAAGACGGCAGCCTCGAGTGTGGGGTAAAAGCCCTGCTTGAGGAGCCAAGCGTACAGCCACTCGGCAGCCTCTGATCCGACAAACACGTCGTTGTAAGCCCGCAGCAGGTACCGCTTGCGCTTGTAGACCTTGACCCCGGCGCGAAACTGCTTCTCCAGCAGCTTGAGGTCCAAGTCCATCTCGACTAGAGACTGGACCGAGCCGTCGAGAATGTCCTCGACCCGACCTGCGGCGACCAGATCGCCGTCGAGCGGCATGGTCCACACCGACGCGATGTCAGCGCATGGGCTGTCGGCACCGTGGCGCTCCTCCAGCTGCGCTTCCGGCTGCCGCGGTGAAGCACTCGCTCGGTAGTGTGCCACTCGCTCGTCCCACCCGTCTAGAAGCGGTGTGAGGGCCAGCAGGGTCGAGCGATAGAACTCGAGCGAGTCGGTAAACTCGTGCTTAAACGAGACGTGGTGGATGACGCCGGCTTCCAGCAGCCGCTGTCCGATGGCGACGCCCTGCAATCGAGTGTTGACCACTCCGCGTGCCACAAGCGCCGTCACGGCCTCGCCGGCCACAAAGACGTGCGAGAGCATGCCCTGTCCAGGCACCTTGCGCTGCGACACATAGATGGCGCTCTCAAACAAGTGCAAATGGGTCTCGAGCTCGGTCGAGAGGGTCAGCGGAAGCGCGAGAAACGGCCGCGTGCATGGCATCTCCGATGGCAGTGGAGAGCCAAGCGCGCCCGTGCCCGGCGACGACGCCACCTGAGCCTCGGTGATCAGCACCGCACGCTCGCGCGCCGCCACCTGCGCATCGTACCCCGCCTCGTACTCGGGAACCTCGTCGCCGTACTCGCCAGCATCGTCACGGTAGCGGAAAAACAGGCGCTTGTCCTTGAACATGTGCTCGCGGGTGACGTGATAGAAAGCTCCGGCATCAAAGAGTCGCTCCGCGAGCCGGAGCGCCGCCGGCCTTGACGGGAGTGCACCCGAGCGTACCAACGCATCCAGCGCTTCGGACGCCACAAACACCCCGTGGTACGTTCGCAGACGATACTTTCGCGACGAGACGGGAACGAGCGCCCGAAAGAGCGAGAGCAGAAGCGCGAGCGACGAGACGTACGATCGCAGCGCCTCCCGCCCCGACCCGTACACCGAAGATGTCGACGACATGCCTGCGCCTACGCTCACGCTCTGCCCATCAGGCCTGACATCAACTTCGACTTCCAGCGCGCTCTCGCCCGCCGCAAGACAGCGCTCCGGAGCGACTACGCTGGCTTCGGCCTCCGCCTCTGCCGCCGGCGGAGGTCCGTGGCTGAACGACAGCACGACACCAGCGGACGGCACCGACGAAGTGGCAAACGGAACCGCGTTTGACTCGCGCACAGACGATGCGGAAGCTACAGTTGCACACGGTGAGACCGGTGCCGAGTGCGAGCCCGAAGCATGCGGGTGCGGGACCGCCGACGTGGTGGTCATGTACGGCAGCGTCCGTGTGCGGGACGAGGCCGAGGCCAGGGCCTGAGGCGTCTCGGTCTCTGTGAGGGTAGCAAGAGCAAAGGCCAAAGCCCGGGACGGACTCGTTTGCTTTCCCATCTCCGTCTCCCCTCTCGTTGCCATGTGGCCACACGAGGTACGACAGGTGGTGTCATACCCGGGCCTGGTTTTGTGGCAGACTGCCGGAGACCGCTCAGAACGTTCGACTCGAAGGAGTGTGTCGGAAAGGGGAGAGGCGGGAGGGGAGGAAGGGGGGGGGGGACATCGGATGGAAGGAGATGGTGGATCGATTGACCACACTGACGAGTCGTAGATGTGAGGTGGGTAGAGATGGGGGGAAGGGGGGGATCAAGTGATAATATGCGGGAAGGGGAGGAGGGTGAAGGTGGCGGGAGGAGGTTGAGCGGAGATGGCAGGTGGTGGCATGCGCGGGAGTGGCGTCGATGGAGGAAGGGGGGGAGGGGGGGGGGTCGGCTGATGGAGATCGGATGATTGCGATGGCGAGAGAGAGAGAGAGGGATGATGAAGAAGAAGGGGATGGAAGGGGTGGTTGTGCACTGACGGCAGTATGAGTTGATCTGGGTTGGAGGAACGACGGAGGAGGAGGGGGGGGGGGGGGAGCGGGGAGGGGAGGAGCGCGTCAGCCGCCCGGCCGACCACAGACTTTGTCACTCCCTTTTGAGTGGGACAGAGGGGAAAGGCAGACGGCTACATCCAACTTCTATCTCACAAGTATGTTTAGGAAAGGGCTGGAGGTGTGAGTGTGGGGGGTAGGGGGAAGAGGGGGAGGGGGCGTGGACGTGGAGGGATGCAGGGGGTGGAGGGGTTGGGGTGGGGAAGGGGGTGTGGGCGTGGATGAGGTGGGTGATGTCGGGTTGGTTGGTTGGGAGAGGGAGAGGGAGAGGGCCGGGGTGGGCATATACAGGGCAAGGACTCACTGTGGATGATGGATGGCGGATGGTGGTTGGTGTATGGGTGTGGGTGTGGTGGGTGTGGGTGTACGGATATAGTGGCTGACATGGAGAAGGCCAAGGTGGCACAGATGGAGTCGTCGACGGCACTGAAGATCCTCAAGGTGGTGGACACGGCCATGACGGTCGGCAAGCACGCCCTGCACTACGGGTTCATCCCCCTCATCATCGGCCTCGGCTACTACAACACCCCGGCTCCGCAGCGTCCGGGCCTGCACAAGGTCTTCCTCCCGTTCTAGGTGCGCAAATGAATGACCAGCGGTCTCTGGCGGAGCAGCCAAAGCCGAGAAAGTCGGGGAGGAGGAGGGCGAGGGTGTACGCAAGGGGGAGGGGGGGATTTACTTCTTGAGACCGACAGAGAGAGCGACGACAACAGCGATACAGATGAGAGCGATGATGCCGTAGCAGCAAAACTGCTTGTTGCGGGCAGATTTGTGGTAGTCGTTAGCGATGCGGAGCTGGGTGGCGGCGCCGTCAGTGTGGGAGACGGTCGACTCGATGTTGTTGTCGATCTCGCCGAGCATCTCGCCCTGCTCGTTGACAATTTCTGCAAGGTCGCGGAAGATCTCGTTGACCTCGCCAATGGTCTCCTCGATCTCGCGGATCTCCGACTCGCGCTCGGCAATGATCTCGTCGTTAAAGTCGATCTCGTTTTCAAGCGAGTTGAGGCGGAGCTGCTCCTGGGACTGGGCCTGGGCAGCAAGCAGGGCAGTGGCATCTGAAGGCCCGTCGTGCCCGGCATACGGGTTGGACTTTGCCGAGATGGAGGCGCGGGCCTTGCGGACAAAGGCCTTCTCCTTCTGCATCTTGACGTTCTCGATCTCCTTAAACGAGGTCAGCGCGGCCTCAAAGTCCTTCTTCAGCTTGTTTTGCTGCATCTTGCGCTGGCGCACCTCATTGGGCGAGCCGCCGTCGAGCGTTCCGATGATCCGGATCTCACGCCCGGTCCGCCGCGCGAGCAGCCGCGTCGTCTCCGAAAGCTCAGCGAGGGTATCGCGGAGCCGCGGCGAGTCCTTGGGCCCGCCAAGCTTGGAAACCAGGCCCGACATCCGCGACACATTGGCCAGCATCTCACCCAGCGCGTCAGTCACCTGCTGCGTCAGCCGGATGTACTCGGCGTCAGCGTCGCCCTGCCCGCCGAGGGCGTCGAACCCGGTCCCACCGCGCCCGCCGGCGCGCCCGCCGGACGCAAGCTCAGCATATGACATCCAAACACACGCAGAGAGAAGAAGTTGAGAGAGGGTGGAGGTAGAGGGGGGGGGGAGGGGAGGGGGGAGGGGGGAGAGGTGACCTTCCACTTGCCTGTGCCTCGACAACCGCCTTTCGCGGAATGCCGATTCGGAACGTCCACGATGCATGCGACCAATTTGGGCAAGGCAAGGCTTGGCTTTGGCAGGTGCAGGGAAGGGATGGGGAGGGAGCTTTAGTACCTGCGGCTGGAGCCACGGCCACGACGGGCGGATCCGCCCGATCGCGGAGGGGGATTGCGACGGGTGGCGCCGGCCCGCGGCTTGGCGTTGCATCGCGGGATGTGGCGCTCGGCGGTGGCTGGGGCAAACGTCCGAAGGCACTGTGGGCACTGGACATGGTCTGGGTTCGGGCCCGAGGATGGCGGCGGTGGGAGCGATGACGGATCGGCACCCGACTTGATAGCGGCCGAGTACTCGCGGGCGGCGCGGACGTTTGCGACAAACTCCTCATGCTCGCGGCGCCAGTCCTTCTTGGGCGCCTTTTTCACCGGCTGGCGCTTGGCTGCCGCCTTGGCCTTGGCCATTTCCGGATCCATCCGCTGCTTGGCCACGTTGAACGTCTTACGCTTCTTGGCGCCGGCCTTGAGCTTGCGGCAGGCTCCCTCGTGCTTCTGCACTCGGTCGGCGGCAAACTTGCGCCCGCAGATCGAGCATGGGACAAGGCCACCCGGCGGCGGCGCCGAAGCTGCCACAGGATCAAAGCCGCCCGAGCCGCCACTGGCCTTGATCGGCACCTCATCCAGCGGCATGCCGCCTCCAATGGGCCGCTCGTCAAAGCTACCGCCGCCACCATGGCCGCCACCAATAGGCTGCTTGTCAAAGCTTCTGCCACCGCGCCCGCTGGAGCGCTCCGACGCGGACGACTGCCGATGAGTCGGTCGCCGCGCCGGCTTGGTTGCAGGTGCAGGCTCGTTGTAGCCGCCGTAGCCGTCGTCATAGCCGCCACCGCCGCCACCATAGCCGTCGTCGTAGCCATCACCACCGCCGCCTCCGTACCCAACATCGCCGCGGCCGCCATAATCGTTGTACCCGTCATAGTCTGCGTATGGCTCGGGCTCGGGCGCAGGTGCAGGCTGTGCGGCAGGCTTCTTGCGCCGGCGACGGCGGCGGCGCGAAGAGCCCGCGGACGACTGGCGGTCCGAGAATCCATCATAGCCGTCGTAGCCGCCGTAGCCGTCGTTCGAGGCGCGGCTCGACTCACGTGAGCGCTGGGCCTCGCGGGCGCGCTCCAGCTCTTGCTCACGCAGCCGCCTGCGAACGTCGACGCTGTCGTCAATGAGCCCCGTCGAGGCCGGCTCGGTAAAGTCGTTGTTCCACTCGGGCCGGCGCGGCTCCGACTTCCGGGTCGGCCGCGAGGGGCGCGCCGCCGGCTTGGCCTTCTTCGGCCCGTACCCATGGGACTCCATCAGCCGGGCCACCACGGTGTGGGTCGACGAGCAGCACGGCTCGCGAAGGAGCGAGACAAGCACCTCTTTGGCCATCACGTTCTCCAGCTGGAGCACCGACCGGATGACGTCCTGCGATCCGATGGGCGGAACACGCGGCGCAGCATTGGGGAAAGGCACCCCCGAGACGTTGGAGACCGACGACGCCGTCGAGTCGTGCGACAGCCGCCGCCGCGCCATCCCTCGGTTTTGCTGTGGTGACGACCGCGCCGAGACCTGCCGCGCGTGGCTGCTCTGTTGAGAGCTCCGCCGTGGCGCTGGCGACTCGTACGCCGCAGCCTCATACGACTCGCCGTACCGCCGCCCACCGCCACGCCCGCCACGCCCGCCGCTCTCGCGCTCAGCCCGAGCCCGCGACGACTGCCGCGACGACATGCCCGGCACATCGTGCCCGTACACAGCCTTGGTCGCGTACTCGTCATACTCGTTGTACCCGCCACCGCCACCACCACCACCACCACCACCACCACCACCACCATATCCCCCACCACCATACCCATCATCATACCCGTACCCATCATCCTCTACATATCCGGCATCGTACTCGTTGCCGTAGCCCCAATCAGCCTCTTGAGCTCCGCCGCCACGACCGGCACCGGCGCCTCCTCTTCCGCCGCCCGAGTAGTAGTCGGCACCACCACCACCGCCACCAACGCCACCACCACCACCGCCACCACGAGCATGCGACCTGCGCGAGCTGCCTCCATATGCTTCCCTCTCCTGCGCCGGCCCCCTGGATTGTGAGCCATGCCGGAAGGGGAGAGAGAGAGAGGGAGAGGGACGGACTGGTCTGCCTTGGCGCCAAATAGCCCAAAGTTCAAACGCCATTCACAGCCGGAGGGCAACCACAGGCAAGGGGGGGGGGGGAGGCATGGGCATGGGAAGCAGGCATGGCACTTGTTGGTGTAGAGGGTACGTACCTGCTGCTCTCGTTTACGCTGTTCACGGACAGCCTTTGCTCGCTCAATCTTCTCCCCCGGGCTTGGGGACCACACCCCCGGGGGGGTGTGGGGGGGGCCCCGCGCGCCCTACTCGCTCACGTCATCGCTTAAAAACACCCTCCTCGAGCACCCTTCTTCGAATGGTGGGGGGGGGGGGGGGGGGGAGGGAGGGGGGGGATCGGCCACGCACAGCACGACTTACATAGATACAGCGTACGGCAATCCCGGAGATGACAGAATACCATGGTTGCTCTCGGATTGGATTGCGAGGGCGTGGATCGCGGTTGGAAAGGACGGCGGGGGTAGCGGCGGGAATTAGCGGCGAGTCGAACACGTGCCGACATCGCAGAAGAAAGACAGGGCAAGGGCGGGGGTGGAAGAGACACTTGTGGTAACTAACACCCAACTTGAAGTGCAGAGAAGAGGCAGCAAGTTTTGTCGGCTTGCAGCCTGTTCACAGAGGCATAGCATCAGCATGGCTTCGTCGACCGACCAGGAGGTGTGGACCGAGACAACGGGTGCGTCGACGGTCGGGTTGAACGCCGCAGCTGAGACAGCCGAGTCGGAGCAAGTGTCAGGATCAGCGATGGAAGGGGTAGATCCTGCAGAGGTTCTCCCTGCAGAAGTCATGGTCCATGTCCTTGCGTATTTGTCGGCTGAGGACATGGCCCGGGCGGCGCGCGTGAGTAAGCGATGGAAGGTTGCGGCGAGCGACAACTACCTCTGGCTGCGGTTGTTTGAGCAGCGCTTCCCGTTTGCGGCACCCGAGCTCAAGCGCCGGTTCCGGGAGAGCGGAGCGGTCGACTGGCGCTCCGAGTTCCGCAACACTGTCGCTGCCGAGGCGGATGCTTTGCACAAGATGTGCACCGAGCTGCAAGAGCCCGGCCTTGCCCACTCGCATCGGCTGCGCGGCGCGCGCCTCAAGGCCGGCCGCGTCGACGCTCGCAAGCCCCGCAAGACATCGGCGACGGCGGCGGCCAAGTTCTCGTTCAGCGGCTTTACTAGTCCATCAGCACGCAGCAGCGGTGCAGCGCAGCCGGCTGGCGAACGTCCAGGCACCAACCGTCCCCGTGGGCTCTTCGGTTCCAGTAACCCGCAGCGGCCGCGCACCCACTGCATCGGCCTCAATGCCTTAACTCCCGCCTACTTGCCGGAAAACGTCCTCGCTGCCGACATGGCGATGCCCAGAGGCAACGTCAGCGAGCGAGTGGAGCAGGCTCTCGAAGGCAAAGCTTGGTTCAGGGCCTTTGCGCCACGGCGGTCGGCCCGCGCCCCAGCCGGCGCCAACGGAGCGCCGCTTCGCACTCCGCCAGACCCGCACCTCATCGCCGAGTTCAATGCTCTCAAGGAGCGCGTCGAGCGGCGCTCTACTCCGTTGCCGGACAAGGATAAGCATCATCTCCAACCGACCTCCCTCGCTGAATACGAGTCTGCTGTCATCTTCTTCAAGGATCTGATTGCGCCCCGCTGCCCGGCCTATGGCGCGTATGCGACACAAGCTCTACGGCCCGTCGACCTCGCGCGCGGCTTTGCCACGCTCTCGTTTGCGCCGCCAGCGTCGGGCCAAGCCTGGTCCGTGAGCAAAGGCGTGGGCGCGGGCGAGAGCAAGGCTCCTGGAGACCAAGACGATGCCGACGGTGGCGATGCAGGCGCCTAAGCCGGCTAGAATCAATTGAACGAACGACGACGGTGGGAGGGGCGGGCGTCTGGGCCTGGGCGGCCACAGTCGTCTCGTTGGGGAAGCACAGATGGACGAGCTAGCTTTTGTGCCGACATTGTTCGCGGCAGGTCCGCCTTCGTCACCTAACACCATGTACGTCCACGCTGGTTTGCAGTAAAACGGACGGTGTGGGAAGGACGGCCCGTGCGGTGCGGTGCGGTGCGGGTGGGGGGGGGGGGGGGGGGGGGGGGGGGGGGGGGGGCGGGGAGACGACAACCCAAAACGCTCAAATTTTGAATGCGATTTGGCTGCGACGGCCGGGGGAAAAGGGAGCAACTAACGGACAGCGGATGGCGCGCGAGGGTGCAGGGCCAAGGCCAAGGACGATGTTGTTGGAATGATTGAGAGCCTGGTTCAGTCGCGTGAGCAGCTGGAGCGCTCGCTGCCGCCGCTGCTGGACAAGGTGGTGTGGGCGGTGGGCGGAGTGGGCGCGGCCCACGAGCCGGCCGCGCTCGACGCGCTGATTTGGACCGAAGCCCAGCTGGCTGGCGCCATCGACGCCGTGCTTGAGACCGGGAGCGGAATGCTGGTGGTTGGCATGCTGCAAGCGTACACAGCGCTTGCGCAGCGGGCCCTCATGAGTGTTCTGGCAGGCGGAGAGAGTGAGAACCCGGTGGATGCTCGGGCGAGGACTTTTGTTGTCTCGACGCTGCCGCAGAACATGGGCAAGCTGGCGGCAGCGGCCCGCAAGATGAGCTTTGCTCGCAAGGCCTCGGGTGAGATCGAGCTGGGAGCGCAGCTGCAGGCTGCCGCCGCCGCCATCGTCAGCCAGGCGGTTGGCAACGGGGGGAACGCAGCGAGCCCGCACCCCGCGCTCCCTGTTCTGCGAAGCGCGCCCGGCTTTGTCGAGCTCGTTGCCGCGCTACAGAGTGAGGGCGTATCGCTGGACACCGATTGGGGCTTGTGGTATGTAGTCGTTGATGGTGCGGCGCGACTGGCGCCCACCGCAGCCGCGATGGACGAGGTCTTTGCGTCCGTCAAGGCTCGGGTTGCCGGAAGCAACACTGAGACAAGCTCGCGCTGGTCTTGGCTCAAGGCCCGGACGCTTGTGGCGCTCTCGGGTAGCGCAGAGCGGGCTGAGCTCCGCGAGGCGGCGGCGGCGCGGCTGGCGGCCCGAACCGATCCGTATTTGGCGCGGGTCGTAGTCCGCGCGCAGAGCTGTGCCGGTGGGTGTGCCTGGCATCGCGAAGCGCTGTCGGCGCAGGCGCAGGTCCAGCGGCTTCAGTTCGAGCTTGAGTCCGGCTCGACGGTTTCGACAGCACGGTACATGCGGCTTCGTACGAGCCACGATGCGGTCAAGGGAGAGCTCACTGAGCTCCGGGCCGCGCTCGAGGGTGGAAGCGAAAGCGCACGCCTCGCCGGCGCGCTCGAGGAGGTCAACAGCCTCAAGTACGAGCTGGCACGGGCGCAGGCTGCCTTTGCACACCTCGTTGGCGGTGCCGCGACTCCAAAGCTGAAGACCGAGCTCGCACAGCTGCGGGCGGCCAAGGCTGAGCGCGATGTCGAGCATGCCGCCCTGCAGGCTGCGTACGACGAGCTCCGTGCCCAGACCGAGCCTCGCGCCGACGGCAAGATCGAAGAGATGCAGGATGCAAACGCCAAGTACGCCAAGTCGTGCAAGCGCCTTGAGGCCCGGGTAGCCGAGCTCGAGAAGCAGATGCGTGAGGCCAAGAGCGGGCGGAACGCGGCCCAGTCCAAGCTTGAGCTCCTCTCGTCGCAGCATGATGCGCTCAAGGGCGTGCTTGCATGCAAGAGTGGTGAGCTTGATCAGGCGTCGCAGGCGGCAGAGCGGTTTGCGGCTCGCGCTGCGGTGCTGGAGGCCGAGAACAGCGAGCTTGGCGCCGAGCTGACTGCCACCACCCAGAAGATGCGCAAGGCGCTAGCCGCATCCGAGACCGAAGCTCACACCCAGCTCTTGCATGTCCGGATGGAGCTGCAGATTGCACGGCGAGAGCTCGCCGAGGCTCATTCAACGATTGCCTCGCTGCAATCTGAGAATGAGGCTGCGGCGACCGCGAGCAGCCGCATCCAGAGCGAGCTCTCCGAGATGGCAGCCGAGAACGAGACGCTTCTTGCCGAGCGAGACAAGGCGCACACCACAATTGCTGCCCTGCAAACGCAGGCGCAAGTGGCAGCGGATGCCAACGATGCCATCCAGACCGAGCTCTCAGACGTCATCAGCGAGAACGAGACACTCATTGCAGAGCGCGACGAGCTCGCGTCGACAGTCGAGCGGCTTCTTTGCCTCAAGGGCGATCTCGAGGGCACTCAGGTTGCGCTCAACGCGTACGAGGCCGAGGTGGCCGACGCCCGCCAGCGAATGTCCGACGCCGAAGCCGAAATCGAGGATGCGTGCGAGGCTCTCGAGGCCGAGCAGCTGGCCCACAACGCCACACTCACCGAACTTGAGCAGGCCAAGCGTCAGCTCGAAAGCGCCCAGCTTGAGCTTCAGGAGTGTTTCGACTCGCTCAATGCCAAACAGACTGCGGTCGCCAAGGCAAAGCTCTCAATGCAGGCAATGGAGGCCGACATCAACGACGCGCGCTTCCAGATCACCGCTATCACCGAGGAGAAGAAGGTGTTGGAAGCAGAGCTGGATGGCGCAATGGCCCACAACGAGGAAATGGAGGCTGTGGTTGAGGACGCGCTTGCCGAGGCAGACGCTGCCAAGGCTGACAACGCGCAGTTGAAGGAGGCTGTAGCCAAGAAGGACGCCGAGATTGTTCAGGCCAAGGACACTATCGTCCTCATGGAAGAAGCTGTGGCACACAAGGACGCTCATATTGGCCAAGTCGAGACAGACGCTGCTGCTACTGCAGCAGAGCTGGCTGACCTTCGCACAACCTACCAGGAGATCGAGACCGCGATGAACGCGACGACCCGCAAGCTGCTTCAGCGCAACATGGCGTGCGACGAGCTGCGCGAGGAGCTGGCAGCTCTACAGCGCAGGTTCGACAAGAAAAACGAGGAGCACACCGTGCTTCACGAGTCGTATGCGCTGATGGAGGACATTGTGGCCAAGCTCAAGACCGAGGACGAGTTCCAGCGGACCCGGATCGCAGAGCTGGAGACCGAGGTCCAGAAGCGGCACACGGCGTTGGCCGAAGTCTCGGCATCGCTGGCCCAGGCTGGCGACGTCATCGAGTCCGACCAGGCCGAGCTCAAGGCGCTCCATGCCGAGTTTGATCATCTGCAAGGCGAGCACGCGCGTGTCGTGCAGGCTCTCGAAAAGAGCCGCGCCGCCAACAGCGAGCTGCAGGACGAGCTCAAAGCGCGGGCCCGGCGCCTCGCAGACGTCGAGGCCAAGCACGCCTCGCTGCGCGAGCTTCTCAGCTCGCCGTAAGGTCTTTCGGTAAACTGTATTCTCTTTCACATGTTTGCAAGCTGCGCTCGGAGCGCGTCGAGGTCGAGATCCGCGGCGTCGACACGCGGCGCGAGGGCGTCGTTGGTTGGCGGCGCATCCGGATTGTACGCAGGCCGCACGCCAGGAACGAGCTCAGCATCGCCGCCCGCAGTGGGCTGGGAACGCTCCTCCTCGCCCTCATCGCACTCAATAACAATGCCCCACGCGTTCTCGGTCGATTGCGGCGCAACAGCCGGTGGAGGAGGAGGCGGCGCGCCGAGCTGGGTGTCGTCCTCGGGGTGCGCCGCGATGTGCGCCGCCCAGTCGGCCTGCCGCGCGCGGCACGCGCTGTTATCGCACCCTGGGTTCGGCCGCAGCACCATCGACGGGAAAAAGTCCGAGAGGGCATTGTATCCGAGGTAGTACGTCGGCTGGCCAAAGCCCAGCAGGAACTTGAGCACGTTCTGGACAAGGAGGCCGGCGACAATGCCCATGGTGGTGGGCAGTGAGGCCGCGCACACCCCCTCGCGCTTCAGTTCGCGCTCATCACCTTTGCGCGCCACAATCAGAGGCGGCGCACAGGCAAAACACGCGCTCCGACCGGGTATCATGAGCTGGATGTGCCCCGAGACGGCGTTCTCCGACACGCCCGACTCCATCCAGTCTTGCCCCAGCTCATTGCACGCCTGGTTGATGGCCATCCGCGCCTCAAAGTTATCGACGCACGAGAGCACAAGGTCGACAGCCTGGCCCGCGAGTCCACCGCTCTGCAGCGCGTCTAGAAAGTCGTCAAACTTGTCCGGCGCGGTGATGTTGTAGTGGTGAGCGTCGATGGCTACGTCCGGGTTGATGACCGCGAGCGTCGCCGCCGCTGCAGAAGTCTTGGTCATTCCGGCCTGATCAGGCCGGAAGAAAAGCCTGTTCATGTTGGCCAGCTCGACCGTGTCGTAGTCAAACAGCAAGAGCTTGCCGATGCCGCACCGGGTCAGCATCTCGGCTGCTACCGAGCCGACGCCGCCGACGCCAACCACCGCCACCGTCAGCGTCCGGATCCGCTCGTAGTCGGTGACCACGCCCATCCGCTGCAGCGCCATGAGCCGCGAATACGGGTTCCAGTCCACCACCTCGGCCGACATGGAGGTCTGCGCCCTCGCCCTGGCGAGGACCTCAGCCCCAGTTCCTGCCCGGCTCGCTCCAGCAGCAAGCGTGGAAGGAGCCGCTGTCGCCCGAGCGAGCTCCTCGCGCAGCGAGACAACCACAGCCTGTAGCTCCTCGTACGTGGGCGCAGTCGCAGTCGCAGGCAAAGACGCCATGGCGAAACGAGCTGAGAGAGGGCTGTGGCTTGTGAAGGTCTTCAATGGTAGCTGAGCGTGTCAATGTCAGCGACTGTCAGTGACCAGGCAGACGGCCAGGCGCAGGCCAGCCGTCAAGGCGGCCACTGGCAGGATCGGACCATGTCTGGATGGGCGCGGCAGCGCGGAGAGTGGCGAGCGCGGCACCGGCAGAGGCGCACAAGTCGGCAATGGACTGGCCAGATGAGACATCCGGCAGCGCGGACGCGGTGCTGCATCGCCAGGCACGGAACCAGTCGACAACCGTGGCGACGTACGCGTATTCGGAGAGAGCGTGCGGCTGAGGACCCGGCGGCTGGTTGAGCGGCGTGGTACCGGTGCGGATGCTGCCGGTGCTGGTCACTGCGTCGACATAGAACGCGTTGGGAAAGGCGTAGCCCGGGCTGTTGTGCGCGATCTCGAGCGTGAGCTGCGAATAGTAGTTGGCAAGCTGAGTGAGGTCCAACAGCGTCTCGGGGCACCACTCGGTGACGTTGGGGAGGTTGAACCCGCTCGCGCACTTGGCCCGGACCTCGGCATGGCCGAACGGGATGTATCGCAACTTGGCGGCGGCCTCGATTTGAAAGTCGGGTGAAGAGACGGCGAGGCGGACGAGCGAAAAGATGTTGGTGGCAGCGTCGATCTGGCGCTGTTCGGCATAGCCCCGGTAGGCATCGAGCTGTTCGCGGTAGCCGATGGTCTCGTTAAGAAAGTCACCGTTGTGCAGGTTGGCAATGTGACGGCAAGCATTGAGCGGTGCAGGGTCGCTCCCAGTAAACTCTTTCCAGTCCGAGGTGTAGACAAGGACCCGCTGGCCAGCATCGCGGCAGGTGTCGACTGATGTAGCGTTGGGTGGCATGTCCGAGGCGTTGATGAGGAGCGGGCCGATGACCGACTTGATGGACGCCCAAAACGCCTGCTTCTCGGCGACCGACACGCCCGGATACTGATTGGTCCCTGTCTCGCAGGTGTCGCCATGCCGCGAGAACCAGACCACAACGATCTCATCGACACCCTCGGGAGAGTTAAGCCAATCGATAATGGTTTTGAGGTAGGTGAGGGCCTTGGCCTTTGTTTCCACAAAGTGTAGGCCGTACCAGTCATACGGCTCGCCGAGGTGCGGGCCTTTGGTGTAGGTGATACGAAAGTCAAAGAACCGAGTCCCGGCCTGCAGCAGCTCGGTCACATACAGCGCTTGCGATGTCGCCTGATCGCGGATAAAGCTTCCAATGAGCTCTTGCGGTGCGAGATCATGCAGGATCTTGGCGAGCCTCGGCGAGATGTCGTTGGCGTTATCGGCGATGCGATCCGAGAGGTCGGCGGTGAGCGTGTCGTGGGTCCCCGGAAAGACCAGGTCCAGAACCCGCGCATTCCCCACCAGCGGGCCGAGGTCGCGCATCCAGCTCGCCAGAGCAAGCGGTGCAGGCGGTGGTGGCGGCGGTGGAAAGGCTGCGGTTGGGCGCGAGAGCGGGAGGCGGGTACATGCCGAGCACGCCAACGCGCAAGCAAGGACCAAGGAGAGCACGAGGGGGACACGCTCGTTCGCATGTGGTGACGGCTACGGAGGACGTGTAGGACAAGACTGTGTGGGTGGCCGTAGGGGTGGGGGCGAGCGGTGGAGTGACACCACAGTCACAACCTGCCGCTGCACCTGTGACTCACTCGGGCTGCACGCGTTTTCGGGGCGACGCGCAGTCGAGCACGGCGTTTACTCACTCAGGGCTCACCCAAAGATGGCGGGGCCGGCTCCTCGCGGCAGGTACAGCACGTTTTTGGCTTGAAGATGTTGCCGCAGTCGCCGATGGGTCCAGCAATGTTGAGGAGGGCGATGAGGAGGCCAAAGGCGGAGACGAGCGAGAAGAGGACGACCATGAGGATAAAGAGGCCAAAAACAACAAAGAAGAGCAGCTGGGAGAAGGTCATGAAGAAAGCAGATCCCATAGTGGTGAGCGAAGCGGAAAAGACCGAGATGCCGAGGTCGGCAAGGGCCTCGCGGACGCGCTCCTTGCGGCTTGACGCGTGCGACTCGTTGTAGTGGACAGCAAGATGGAGCGAGTAGTCGACCGAGAGCCCGACAATGAGGACGAGGCAGATGGCTTCGATGATGCCGAGCGACCAGCCAAGCCAAACCATGATGGCTACAATGGCAGAGACGACCCATGTGATGGCAAAGATGGTGATGGAGGCGAGCCAGATGTTTTGGGTGGCGAGGATGATGACGACGTAAGAGACTGCGAGCGAGACGGCAAAGCCGACAAAAACGGCCGAGACCAGCTCAAACTCGGTGGCCATGCGGACCCACTTTCCTGTGGTCTGGACACCGTGGGAGACGCCCGGGGGTGCGCCGGCGTTGACGCGAACCATAAACGCCTCCCAGCTGTCGTAGATCGGCTCGACGGCCTTGGCGGTCGCCTCGGGCGACATGGTGGTGTTGACCAGGATCATGAACAGGCGCAGGTCGCCCGAGACGGAATCAAAGCCGACGGTGTCCTTGCGGCCAAACCGCCACCCGTCAAAGCCCGCGTTGTCACCGCTCTTAAACTCGGACTCTTTGGAAAGGGTGTAGTTGCGGAGCGCGCCAAGGAACTCGGCCTTGTCGGCGATGGGGAAGGCCTCACCGCGGTCACGGCGAAAGTCGCGCAGGCCCTCCATTGGGCAGAAGACCTCGCGGCGGAGGACTGACGGCTCGGCACGGGCCTGGGTGCAGACAGAGAGGATGTGGTTTTGGGCAGCAACCGAGGTGCCGTCGAAGGCCTCGTCCCAGCGTACAACGCCCTGGTCGCCTGGACGGTTGGGATCGGTGCCGGCCCGGTCGATGCCTGCCACGCCCCAGGCAAGAGCAATCTTGACAACCTCAGCCTGGCGCTTAAAGCCCGACTGCAAAATGGTGAACATGCGCTGGAGCGGATGGTCGTCGGCGAGGAACTTGGCCGGCTCCTTGGCCGGTGCCAGCTGAGTACCAACCACGATGAAGACTATCATGAGAATGAGGAAGACGGCGAGGATGCCGTAGCGGAGGCGGTAGGCCCACTCGGTGTAGGGTCCGCCAAAGAACTTCTCCGTGGCACGCGCGTGCTCGAGGTGCTTGGGCGTTAGGCACTTGCCCCAGCAGAACGGCACCAGCTCTGGCTCGGACGCTGATGCATCCGCAAGCGCTGCAGCAGCAGCCGTCGACGTGGATCGGTGCGCGGAGGTCGAGGTGCTTGGGCTCGTCAAGCTTGCGGCCGGCTGAGCTGGCACAGGCTTTGACTTGGACGATGCCGAGCTGCTGTAGCAACTCGAGTACGAGCCGGAACCCGAGTCCAGCGCCAACGGCGCGGCTTGCTCCAAATCTTCCTGCTGCTCGTCGGCAACGGAAACGTAGGATCCGGAGCCCGAGCCTGACGACGACGAAGAAGAAGAGGCCGAGGACGAAGAGGAGGACGACGCCGAAGACGACGGGGAGGATGAAGCCGACGCTGAGTGCGAGGCCTGCGGCATAGGCCCAAGGGTGATGTCTGCGTTGCGAACATGGGCTGCATTGGGATCAGAGTCGACGGCAGTGTCAGCATCGTCGTCGTCGCCCTTGGTCAGCTTGCACGTCCAGCAATGTATGCATACCGTCGGCCACGAGCGCGG
The DNA here is from genome assembly GCF_000142905.1 of Thecamonas trahens ATCC 50062. Lineage (NCBI taxonomy): Eukaryota > Apusomonadida > Apusomonadidae > Thecamonas > Thecamonas trahens. The sequence continues at coordinate 165,024 of NW_013657665.1, read as the reverse complement.
CTCAATGTACTGTGTCCAGACGACTACAACACAGGGGAACCAAGTGATGCAAAGGATGAAGTTGAGGAGAATGAGGAGGCCGACAAAGAGGCCAAAGACACGAATGGGGGCAATGCGCGAGATGGCGTTGGCGAAAAGGCAACCGAGGTGGTGACCGAGGTGATGAGCATGGCGCGTGCGGAGCGGCGGTATGTCCAAGCCATGCGGGTGGCGAGCGAGGCATTGACGCCGGGGATGAAGGCCGACTGCTTCCATGCGTCGAGGAAGATGAAAACGTCGTCGGCGCCGACGCCGAGGACGACGTAGATGCCAAGGAAGAGGAGGAAGGGGAAGAACTCCTCGCCGAGAATGACACGGTAGACAAAGTAAGCCATGGGGAAAGAGATGACAATGTGGAGCATGCCAAGGCCGGCGAGGAAGAGCGAGCGCGAGTGGAACCACATGTAGATGAGAACAAAGACAATCGCCATGACGACAAAGATGGCATCAGTGGCCAGGATCTTGTCAAACTGCTTAGAAAGCAGAAGCGTGTTGGTGTAGTACACTTCTAAGTTGGGCGAGCCGAGCGAGTCGAGGAATGGCTCAAGCGCGTCGATAAACTTGGAGTAGGCCTTGGCCTGGGCGTCGACGTTGTCATCAGCGTTTCGGAAGCCGGCGAGCGGGTAGCCAAACGAGATGACCGACTTTGTGTGCGGCGAGGCGATGCGTTGAGCGGCAGGATCAAAGTAAGGAGGCACAAACTCATCGAGCTGGCCGGGGAACCGCGCGTCGACGGTGGTGAGCGTGGTCGAGACATTGAGCAGCGGGCGGACGTTGGATCCGTTCCCGTTGCAGATCGAGAACGACGGCGCAAGCTGCGGAAGGCAAGTATCGTTTGCAAACGACTGGCCAAGCGGCGGCGACGGCAGGAGCTCCGGGTAAAAGTACGAAGTGATCGAGTACGGCCGGGCGCATGGGCGGTGAGCGGGAGCCTCGGGCCCGGTGGCGAGCGAGTAGCAAAAGTCGTCAAAGGTGCCGAACCCGAGCACAGCGTCTTCAAACATGCGAATGGTCTCGATTTCGTCGTAGATGGAAGCAGCGCCGGTGGCTTCAAAGACAAGGACGAGCGGATCGTGGACCTGAGAGCGGGGCGCCTGGGCCGAGTCCTCAGCTTTTTGCTCTCCAAAGTCGGTGCCGGCAATGGCCTCTACCACGCCGTCCTGGAACTCGGCGACGCGGGTGTCACGAACACTGCACGAGGGAGGGAGGGGGTGGTTGTGAGTCGTGAGGAAGGGACTGCACCGGGGGGGGGGGGAGAGGGAGGGAGGAGGAGGGAGGCGGGCCGTACCGGAAGGTGTCTCCTGCAGTGACGATGTTGATGGGATGGACTGCCATGGTGACAAAACTGACGAGAAGGCAGAAGGCCATGACGGCAGCCATGAGCTTCTTGGGATGGGCAACGATGAGCTCGGCCAAGTAGAAGGTGGGGTAGGGTTCGGCCGGGTCGTACTCGGGCGCCCTGCCCAGGCAGCCATCCAAGTTGAGGCGTGGCATGGAGGTGGGCGACGTGCCTGTCGGAGTCTGCGCCGGGACGAGAGAGCTCTGTGGAAGTTTCGATCAGTGTTGCGCGTGCCGTGCCGCGTTGCGCGGCGCTGACGGCAGGTAGGCGATGGATGGGGGAGGGGTAGTTGTATGTACTAGCGACGCGAGGCGTGGCGGGTGGCGCGATGGGATGAACGTGGGCGGTGCTCTGCGGCACGTTTTGCGGCGCGGTCCTTGTCCTTCTTGCGCTTGAGGCCGAGGGCGCTGCGTCGGCAGAAGAGGGCAACCTTGCCTGGGCGATCGCAAGAAAAGTAGCGGCGGCCCTGGACACGGCCGTCGTGCTTGCCCTTGCCCTTGAGGAGCTCAACGCCAACCCACTCGCCCTCGCCAAACTCTGTTTCGCCGATGAAACGAATGGCGACGGGTGCCTTGCGGAAAACGGTGTGGTCGCCAACCTCGAGGAGCTCGGGCTCGACATCGCGGATACCGTACTCGCTAAAGTCCGTGTCGTCACCGGTAGCAAGGTTGGTGCCGGAGGGCATGGCGAGCGAGGCACGAATGTCATCGTTGTCATCATCGGACGAGTAGTCATCAGCGACATCACGCTCGCCAGCCAGATCCTCCATGTTCTCCAGCAGGGCCTCCTGTAGGGCGCGCTGGTTGGCAGCGGCGCGGCGCGACTCTGCTCCACCGGAACCGCCGCCCCACCACTTCATACAGCATCCGCAGCAGAGCGCAAAGATGGCGACCAAGAGAACGAGGACGGCGACAGTTGTCGTGGTCCGCCCGGCGAACGTCGAGGCGTTGGGAAGGCATCGGGTGTTGGGGTGCGGGCAGGTCCACCCGGGCTCGGCAGTGCAGTTGGCGGCGCACCCATCATCGGGTGTTGTGTTTCCATCGTCGCAAGTCTCCCCTGCTTCGATGGCTCCGTTGCCGCACGTTGCAGCAACGACGGGGACTGTGGTAGGGAGGGTGGCCGGAGTAAGAAGAGGACGAGGGGACGAGGGGACGAGGGGACGAGGGTGTCGGGAGAGCGTACGAAGGAAGGCGAGAGCAAAGGCGAGAGCGACAAAGGAAAGCAGGTGTATGCTTCGTGGTGGTGGTCTTGTCATGTGTGACGATGTGTGTAGAGGGTGGCGAGAGGGCGAGAGGGGTGTGGCGTGTGAAGGTGGCCGGAAGGGCAGCCTGGCGGGTAAGAAACGGTGTGGGTGATGCAGAGCAAAGAGAGGCGATTGAGGTGATGTTGGGAAAGATGACGTTGTGGGCGCGGGTGGGGTCATGAAGCTGCACTCCTGCGATTGCAGGACAATCGGACGGTCTGGAAAAAGGTGACCGAGACCCTGGTGAATGTGGACGATGCCTCGTCGGCGAGGTCGGCTTTGGCAGTTGCCATTGAGGAGCTTAGCTCGAAGGAGAACGTTCGCTTGTGGTGCCTTGGGCGGGAGAAGACCGTCTTGGCAACTGACTCTCCTCCGCTCTCGCCCGATGGATCACCGGCTCGGGCGGCGGTGGGGTCGTCGTCAGCAGAGTCGTCGCCAGCTGGCTCATCATCGACCTAGCCGCCGCCAGGGGCTCGGATGACCCAGAATCACCCCTCCCCCCCTCCCCCTCTGTTCCCGCCGCACCCCCTCCTTGAGGGCCGGGTCAGCAGCGACTACAGCTGTGGCAAGCTAATGTAAAACTCAACACATCCGGCTGCCCAGCGATCTAGTCGCACCCGAAACTGCGCGCGCCTCCAACGACCTCGGTCGTCCGAGTACAGTCAGCGACGTCTATCGGCCGCCCCTCCCCCTTCATCGACTCAGGAGCACACACGCACACATTATCTCACACCTGCAACGGGGGACGGGGGAGGTGTCCATTCAGCCGTCGGTCCGCCGACGGCAACCAGTGTCGTCACATGTTGTCGGCATTATCATCCACATTGCCAGTCTCTCCCTGGTGGGCCGCGGGATGCTCGGTGGTTCTGAGCTGCAACCAGGACATAGGATGGCCTCTTGGAGGGTGCGATGAGACGGAGTGTCGGTCGTCGACGCCTCAGTGATGGATTCCAAGTGACCATAGTATGCTGCAGTCGATGTTGAACACCCAACAAGTTGTACGGTTGCATCACTTGCGGATGTGTTCTGAGGCGGTCGTCTTCTCGCTGCTATGAGATCAGTGGTTTTCGCACTGTTTGGCCGGCGCGCAATCCCACAGCAGATGGCACCCTGCAGTCACCTGTATGGTGTCTTTCTGCTATACTCCCTGCAACAAAACTCCAGCACGTGATCTGGAACACAGGAGCTCGCAACGGCTCTGCTGTGTCTCGTCCATATTGTCAATGCCATACCGCAACGCCCAACTCTCCCCCCCCCTCCCCCCGCGACCCCTCCCCACGCGATCCGACCCAACTGTCCCAAGGCAGGAGGGAGACGCTCTCCCTTGCTGGATAACTAGCCCCTGCACCCCTGCAGGGTGGCGGATGACCCCTACTCGGCCCGGCTCGCGCTCACGTCGGCCCGATCCATGTCCTGACATTTACCCAAGGTCAGGCCCCAAGCCCAAGCGCATCATGCGTGCGACGAGGCTCACGGGGAAGCTTGCGGCTAGTCGGGCCTGAAGGGTTCCCGACCTGCAGGAAGCCCATTCGATTTGGCTGGTCCGTGGACACTCAAAGTCTACAACAACCTAAAAGGATTCTCACACACTCGAAAGAAGCGAGGTCTCAGCACGTCACTCGGTTACACGCACGCAAGGCCAAGACGATGGCGGACGAGAAGTGGGAGACGCAGCTGTGCCGGGTGGTGGCGTTCGGGGACTCGATCACGCAAGAGGCGTTCGAGAACGGCGGGTGGGGCGCGCGGCTGGTTGCCCAGCTCACGCGGCGCGGCGACGTTGTCAACCGCGGCTTCTCGGGCTACAACACCGAGTGGGCGGTGCGGACGCTAGACAAAGTGTTCCCCGTCAAGCACGCGCCACAGGCGGCGTCGGCGTGGGGCCTGTACTCGTCGGCGGTGGTGACGGTCTTCTTTGGAGCCAATGACGCATCGACACCCGGGAGCCGGCAGGCGGTGCCTGTCGACGCATTTGTGGCCAACCTGCGGAAGATCTGCCTGCGGGTGGCGGCGTGGGCCGATGGGTCGGCCATTCCGCTGACGCTGGTTGTCATCGGCTGCCCGCCGGTTCATCGCGAGCAGCGGCTGGCGTTCCAGGTGGAAAAGTACGGCAAGAAGGCGACGGGCGTGCCGGAGCGGTCGCTTGAGATGGCGCAAGAGTACGCTGCAGCTGCGATGGCAGTCGCCAATGAGCTGGCTCTCGAGTGGGCCGCGCCTGTTGCACCACACCGTACGGTCCATGCGCTCAACCTCTGCGAACTCATGCTCTCGTCGTCGCCGGACAACTGGTCGCACTTTCTCCGCGATGGCCTTCATCTCTCGCGGCAGGGCAACGAGTTTGTGTACACGGCGCTCTCGGCGCTCCTCCCGCACGTGGTGGGCGACCATCCGCTCTTCTTCCCGCATCACTCGCGAATCGATGCTGGCGATGTTGACGCCTCGTTTGATGTCGACGCCAACCAGCCGTCGCGCGATGTCGCGGCTGCGGCATCAGCGTCGCGGCTGGCGCCTGCCGGTGCTGGAACCTCGACCGACGTTTCCGCCTCGCCGCGAGTCATTTCACACACATAATGGCAATCAAGTGCGTATGGAGAGAGGCTGCGGCGATGGCCGTGCGACTCGAGCCGGCTGGCGCGACGGTCATGGCGACGTCACATGCCTGGGTGGGCGTTTGGCTTGGATGCAGGTATCCAGGCAACCACTTCTCTGGCACTGAGTAAAGGAGTAAGAAGCAAGGACAATGAAGTACGCACGACATGTGTGTGTGTGTGTGTGTGTGTGTGTGTGTGTGTGTGTGTGTGTGTGTGTGAAGGTTTGCTGAGGAGTGGGAAGGAGAGAGCCGGAGTAGTTGGGTCGGAGACAAGGACAGCCAAGCCAACCCCTCACCTCCCCCCCCCCCTCCCCCCTCCACGCACAGTACTATCAACTGCGACCAGGCTTTGGCGTACTGCACGGCCAAGTGGGATGAGAGCATCCTGCCTGCGCTGTCGGACTACATCCGCATCCCCAACCAGTCGCCCGACTACGACCCCGAGTGGGCGACCAACGGGTACATGGACCAGGCGGTGGAGTTGATGGTTGATTGGGTGAAGCAGCAGGATGTGGCCGGCATTGCGCTGGAGGTAGTGAAGGAGGAGGGTCGGACGCCGCTCATCTTTGCCACCATCGACGCGTCGCCGGGCGTGGCGTCGGGCGAGACGGTCCTCCTGTACGCACACCTCGACAAGCAGCCGCCGATGACCGACGACTGGTCGGATGGCCTTGGCCCGCATACGCCGGTTGTCCGCGACGGGCGTCTCTTTGGTCGCGGCGGTGCTGACGATGGCTATGGCATCTTTGCCTCGGTCACCGCCATCAAGGCGCTGCAGGAGCAGGGCATTCCGCACTCGCGGTGCGTGGTTCTTGTCGAGGCTTCGGAGGAGTCTTCGTCGGTCGACCTCCCATACTACGTCGACCAGCTTTCGGAGCGCATCGGGGCCGTCGACTTTGTGGTCTGCCTCGACTCGGGGGCGTCCGACCTAGAGCACCTGTGGTCAACCACCTCGCTCCGCGGCGCCATCAACGTCAACCTCACCGTCGGCATCCTCAACGACGGTGTGCACTCGGGTGCGGCGTCGGGCATTGTCCCGGACTCGTTCCGCATCGCTCGCAAGCTCGTTGACCGCGTGGAGAACGCCGTCACCGGTGAGGTTCTCGGCGCGGCGTTCCATGCCGACATTCCGGCGGCTCGGCTGGAGCAGGCTGCGGCCGCCGGCGCTGCGCTCGGCGACTCGGTCCTGCGCTGTTTCCCGTGGGTCTCCGGCGCCGGCCCGATGACCACAGATCCAACTGAGGCCATCCTGGCTAAGACGTGGAAGCCGACGCTGACGGTGACCGGCGCCGACGGTCTCCCGCCGTCAGCTGTTGCCGGCAACGTTCTCCGCGCGTCGACGACCCTCAAGCTCTCGTTCCGCCTCCCGCCCACCGTTGACTCGGCCGCTGCCGCGCAGTACATTCGCGACGAGCTCACCCGCGATCCGCCGTATGGTGCGGTCGTCACTGTCGACGGCGATCACGCCGGCTCGGGCTGGAACGCCCCGCCGGAGCCGGCCTGGCAGCTCGAGGCCATGCACGGCGCCTCGCGCGCCTTCTACGGCAACGACGCCATGTTCCTCGGCGAGGGCTGGTCCATTCCCTTTATGGGCATGCTCGGCGAGCGCTACCCGAGCGCAGGCTTTATGGTTGCTGGTGTGCTGGACGGCTCGGCAAACGCGCACGGTCCGGACGAGTCTTTTGATATTGGCTTTGCCAAGAAGCTCACCGCCTCGGTCTCGTACATCCTTGCCTCGCACGCTGCGCGCTGAGATGGGAGACTTGGCTTTGTATTGACATAAGCAATAGAGCAGCATCGAACACGTTTGGTGGTAGTAGCCTTGGGTGATGGTGGGGTGGTGGAGTGGTGGTGGAGAGCGGATCCGTTATATGAGTCACGGTGATAGATTCATGATCAAGGATAAAAACTTGACCTCCAACGCCTGGTCATGGCGGTTCTGCCTTTCCAAACGCAAACTACTCAGTAACTATTTACTTATATATAAATATATAAATAAAAACATATCAAATTATCACACTATAATTGAATTTCAAAACTTCAATTGTATTTACATTGTCATATATATATTTGTATTCCTCCCACCCAAGATGTAATAATTAATGGTTTTCTTGGGTCTGTTGCCTCATCACGGCAGACACACCTCCAGCTATCTGTCACATCGTCACTGCTATCCCCTCGGAGATCCCCTCGTGTATCCCTCGTATTCACCAGCTCACCATCTACACACCGCGTCACCCCTCACACGTCACCTTGCAACTATTTTAAACACAACCGTTACCTCATCTACTCTCTCCGCATGCCATACAGCTCATAAACGAGGCTCAAGTGCGGCTGCTCGTTCCACCGAGCTTTGATGGAAATTTTTTGCTGTCCCATCCCCACCGAGTGAGTCATGCCTACGTATCCTCCGCTCTCGGCGACCTCATCACGCCACGTCCTCGTCCCTGCAGCGCGCTTTTCCCACGCACACTCGACTTTACCACACAGTACAATGTCTTCTTCTGATTCTCTCACGGTCACTATTGTTGGCGGCGGCAACATGGGCACCGCCGTCCTCCGCTCGCTTGCGAGCACTAAGGCCAACATCCGCCTCGCCACCCGCTCGCAGGCGACGCTCGACGCATATGCGGCGTCTCACAACGCCGAGCCGTTCCAGGCGCCCGACGCGACGCACCGGGCGTGCGTCGGTGCCGACATTGTCGTCCTCGCCCTCAAGCCCGCGGCCATCCTCGCTACAGCCGCGTTCCTTGCCAAGGACGCCGCTGACGGCACGCCGCGGCTCGCCGACGGTACCGTCGTCGTCTCGCTCGCCGCTGGCCTCAGCCTCGCCGCTCTCCACGGTGCGCTCCCGCCGAACGTCGTCGTCATCCGTGGCATGCCGTCGACGCCGATGGCCATCGGCTCGGGCACGCTCTCACTCGCCGCCGCCGATCCGGCCCACAAGGCGTCGGCCGACGCCCTTGTCGCCCTCACCACCCTCTTTGAGCCGGCCGCCGACGCCGTCGTCACCGTCCCTGAAGACGCCATGCATGCTGTCACTGCCCTCGCCGGCTCCGGCCCGGCATACATCTTTGCCATGGCTGAGGCCTTTCTTGATGCCGGCTCCATCCTCGGCCTGGAGCCACAGCTTGCCCGTGATCTCGTCCGCGGCACCATTGTCGGTGCCGCCTCATACCTCGCCTCCCACGACGACTTTCCGGCCACACGCCTCCGCACCGAGGTCACCTCGCCCAACGGCACCACCGCCGCTGCTCTCTCCGTCCTGGACGAGCGCAACTGGCGCGCCATCCTCGTCGACGCCATCCGGGCCGGAGCCGCCCGCTCCGTCGAGATGGGCAAGGCCCTCGACGACATGGCTGCTGCTGCCGCAGCCGAGCCTTCCACCGATGCTTAAACTCTGCCTGCTCTCCACGTTGCCCTCGACCACCGGCGACACTGGCGATCGATCGCGGTGTTGATCAAGATCAGCACTTGGCGCCAAACACACAGCCCCCCTCCCCCCCTCCTCCCACCTGCCCATGGAGTACTTTGCGGCCTCTTTGGAGCCAGACAGACCTCTGTCTGAGACAGGGGCACCGCCACGTCGCCGTCGACGCCGTCGACGCCGCCCACCGCCGCATACTTCCGCGCCACTTCCGGTCTCGCCGCCGCCCGCGCTGGCGCCAACACGTCCGGACGCCGACGCCGACACCGACTTTGTCGCCGCCAACAAGGCCGCCGTCGCCGCTACTTCGGAGCTCAACGCCATCAAGCGCTCGCTGCGGGCGGCCGTGCTTGATCCGCCCAAGCCTGATCCTTTCGTCTCGCCGGTCCGTACCCCGCGCCTGCGCTCCGCCGCACCTGAGCCTGTGCCTACGGCCGCTTCAACCCCGACCTCGCTCCTCCGCTCGGCCTTTGACTCTTGGCGCGCCGCCGTCGCCGACGCCCGCTCGCACTGGAAGCGCGAGTTTGTCGCCGGCCTGCACTACTCGTATGCGCTGCAACGTCGCAGCCTTGCCGCCTGGCGCTCGCTACTCCAGGAGCGGGCCACCCGCGAAGCCGCTCTCGCTTCCTTCCGCGTCCTCGCCTCTGATCGCTTGGCCAGAGCCGCCTTTGCAGCCTGGCGCGTCAGTGCAGCCCGTGTCTATGCTCGCCGCGCTGCTGCAATCGCCGCCGACGCCCACCGTGGCGCCATGATTGTTCGCTCCGCCTTTGCCTCCTGGCGCACCGCTGCCGCCGTCCGAGCCTTCCGACTCCGCACCCTCGGTAGCCGAGTCTTTCGCACCTTTCGTCGCCGCCACATCGAGGCCGCCATTGCAGCAGCCAAGCGCAAGCGCGCAGACCTGTATCGGACTGCCGCACTGGAGCGCCGCGCCGTGGTCGCCTGGCAGAGTTATGTCGCCCGCCGCCGCAAGTACTATGCCGCCAGTGGTCGCGCCTTTGTCTTCCTCTGCGCCCGCCTCAAGTCCAAAGCCTTTGACTGCTGGCTGACCCGCCTTGCCGTGCTCCGCCACAACCGCCTTGTTGCAGGCATGGCCGCCTTCAAGTCTCTCCGCGCGGATGGACGTGCCCTGGAGGCCAAAGCTGACGGCTTTGCCGCGAGGCGGCCAGCTCGGTCCGCAGCGTTGATGCTTCGCGCCTGGGCTGCCGCTGCCAAAGCTTCTGCCTCTGCTCGTGACGCACCGCGCATGGCACTGGCTGCTGCTCATCGCGACGCCGCACTCAGCCTGCATGCGTTCTGCGCCTGGCGGCGCGAGCACTGCCGCATCTCTGCGCTCGTGGCCACTGCTGCAGAGGCAGTGTCCATCAGGGAGCAGGGCCGGATGGCGCTGGCCTGGGCCATGTGGCGTGATCGGCTACGTGCACGCCAGACTCATGCTGCTCTCCTGACCAAGGCCGACGCCACGTACGCTGCCAATCTTGGCGCCACCGTCCTCGCTCTTTGGCGTCACCATCTTGCCACAAGGATTGCCATCCGGGACGCAGCTGCGCGCGCCTCCGCCCACGCCAATGCCAGTCTTGCCCGCAAGACGCTGCGGAGCTGGGCGACCACCGCCTCGCGTGCTGCCGCTGAGACTGCTGCTTTTGTACTCGCTGCTGCCTTCCATCGGGCCCAGCTGGCGAGCAAGGTCTTTGCTGCCCTCCGCGCCAACGTGAAGGCTGCGGCTGTCGAGCTCAACGCTTGGCGAACTGCTGCTCGGGCTGACGACCGCCGCCTTCTCACTGCCGGCTTTGCTGCGCTCCGCGCTCATGTTTGCGCTGTCAAGCGTGATCGCGCTGCCGCTGGGACTGCCGCCTTGTTCTGGGTTCGCAAAACCAAGACCAAAGTATTGACAGCACTCGCTCGCCATGCTGGCGACGCGCGTTCCGATCGCGCCGCCGCCGCCACCGCCGCTCTCTTCTGGGTTGCTCGCCGCAAGGCCGTGAGCTTGGCGGCGTGGCGTGCGTTTACCCAGGCCTCGCTCTCACGCTCGGCCGCTCTTGCCGATCGGGTCGCTTACTTTGAGGCGGCCGTGCTTGGCCCGCGCGTCAAGCGTCAGCTCATGGCTCGCTGGCGTGTTCAAGCTGAGCGGGCAGTGGTGGCCCGGCGCGCCCACAACGTGGCAAACGCCTTTTTCGTCGGCGTGCTCTGCGGTCCACGCTCCAGAAGTGGCGCATTGCTGCTGCGCGTGCCGACAAGCTCCGCACCGCTGGAGCTGCCGTTGCGCGGGCCAGCCATGTCCGTGCTGGCAAGGCTGCGCTCATAGTGTGGCGTCAGCGGACATCCGCTGCTGTTGCTGATCGCGAGGCCAACGTTCTCGCGCTCTCGTTCTGGGCAAGCAGGCTCGAAGCACGGGCGTGGCGCGGCTGGCAGGCCTTTGTCGAGCGTATGCGCCTCCGCAATGCAGCACGCACCCGCGCCCTCAAGATGCACCATGCCTTTCAGCTCCGTCAGGGCCTGGCCCTGTTGTTTGGGGGCGCCAACGCGTTGCGTCTCGAGCGCAATGCCCGGACGGCAGCGCGGCTTCCGCCAATTGTGCATGACGACGCGCTTCCGCCGCCGCGACCACCGCCGCGAGTTCCAGACCTGGAGCTGATGGGTCCGCTCGGCCCGCGCCCACTGCCGCGGCCGCTTCGCCCGCTCCCGCGCTCAAGCTCAAACGTGCCGCCGTCGCCGCCGCGGCTACACAAGGCCAAGCTCGCTTTTACCCCGACCGCGCGCTCGCGCGTTGTTGATGAAAACACCGCTGCAGCGACTCACTCGGCTGTCCGCGACGTTCTCGCTACCGAGGCTCAGCTAATGGACGCTTCTGCCAAGGTCGACTCTCTCACCGCCGAGCTGACAGAGTGGCAAGCTATGCTCGACGACGCCGCCGCCAACGCCCAGCTTCCCGGGGCCTCGGCGTCGTCGGAGGTCATGCTTGGCGTGCTGCGCACGACCGTGGCTAGGCTCAAAGGCCAGCTTGCCCACGCCCGCACTAACGCCGATGCTGCGCAGGCGGAGCGGGCGCGGGCCCGCTCCGCCGTATCGGCGCTCACCGGCGCATCAACCACTGCCACTGCCTGATCCGTCAGCCGCTTCTGGCTGCAGCGCCAGACGCCGAACGCCGACCATGGCCAAAAACAAGATGCCGCAGGGGAGCGCAGAGAGAACCGCCTCGACCTTGGTCTCACTCCAGTCCTCGCCGTCGACGAGAACCGACGAGAGGTAAAAGGCCAGCGCACCAAAGAGCAGCCGCAGCGATGACGCTGTCGAGAGAACCCGCCCGCGGATGGCGGGAATTGCGAGCTCCTGTAGCGTAGTCCATGCCTGGACCCACATGAACGAGATGCCAACGCCAACCAGACACATCGCTCCCATGTAGGCCGCCACGTGGAGGTCGAGGGCAACGACGAAGAAGCCGATGCCGGCCAGACCGATGCCCGCCTGCATAAACGCCAGCCGGCCATCAAGCGGCAGCACTTGGGCGTAGACCGAGGCCTGGATGCGACGCATGGCAAACGGACCCAGAACAATGCCGATCGAGACAGCCACAAACGATAGGCCAAGGCCGAGCCCCGAGTTGGACTTGCCCATCGAGTACTCGCGTTGAACGAGCCGTGTCATGACGAGGTCGTTTGCAGCGTCGGCAAACTTGAAGCCCGCCATGATCACCGCCAGAACTCCAAGCAGTGGCCGCTTGATGAACACAAACGAGAGGCCCGCAGCATAAGCTTTTGCCCATCGCACCACCGCTGACCCGCTCGTGTCGGTGTCAACTGCCCACTCGCTGTCGCCGTCCCCGGCAGCGTCATCAGCCGACGCGCTGCCAGAGTCCACAACGAGCGTGTAGCCGCTCCCGCCGGCAGCCAACTGCATCACCATCACCATGCACCCGGCAGAGAAAGCAAACGAGGACGCGTCAAAGATGTATGCTGGCGCCGTGCCGAGCAAGCCGGTGACGAGACCCGAGCCCGCCGAGCCGAGCGCAAAGGTGAGCGAGTTGATCATCGAGTCGAGCGCGTTGGCGAGCTCGAGATCCTCGCCGGGTGCCACCATCTCGGCTACAAGCGCTGTCTTGGACGGACGAAAGAGCGCGGAGAGGATGCCGATGAGCACCACGTTGACGTACACGATCCACAATGTCTCGGACGAAGTGACCAAAAGGTAGCCGCACACCAGCACCGTCGACGCCACATCGCATCCCAGCAGCAGTTTGATCTTGGGCACCGAGTCGACGACCACGCCCGCCACCGGCGAGAAAAGTGCCGAGGCTAGAAGCCGAATGATAAAGTAGAGCGAGACCATGAATGCCGACGATGTGTAACGCTGCAGAACGACAAGCGTAGCCACCTCGTTGAACCAAGTGCCGAGCCCGGTGACAAAGCCACCGACCAGCAGCCACCGGAACGCCGCGTTCCGCCGCAGCAACGAGACATAAGCCCCGCATCCGCTGTCGAACGACGCTGTCTCGCCATCACCACCACCGTTCTCACCAGCGAGCCCGTCGCCGCCTGCGTCATCGCCATCGCCATCGCCCGCCTCGTGCCAGCACCCGGCTGTCGCCGCCCACACATCGTCGTCGTCGTCCAGCCGCGCCGACCGCCGCGCCCGCGTCGAACTGGCCGTGATGCCATGCTCCGACTCGCCGGTCAGCAGCGCCCGCTCCTCGGCTTTGCTCGGCATCCCGGACGGAATGACCACCTTTGGCCGCGCCCGACTACCCCTTGCCGGCGGCGGCACGCGCCGCGCCTCGCCGCCGCTCCGAGCCATCGTCTCACTGCCGACGGCACTTTCGATTCCAATCTTGAGCTCGGGCTTGGGCTCGTGCTGAGGGAAGAGGCGCCGGTCAGAGTGGGGTGGCCTTGTCGCCCCAGGCACCGCGCCTGCGCCCCTTGCACCTGCACGCTCGCCCGCGGACATGGGTGCCCGGGACACGGGTGCCCGGGACACGGCCTCGCACGATCCTGCCAATGCAATCATCTCTATCCGCACGCCACCGCCTCCCCCTCCCATCCCGCATGGCATCCGTTTTGTCCCCTCCTGGAACTCGGTCCGACCGACATCATCGCCCACGTGATCGCCATCGACTCGGGCTCCTTTGCGGCCCTTTCCGGCTTTGCTGCCGAGCCAGGCTCGCCACCCCCTCCCCCCCCCCCCCCCCCGTCCTTACACACACATGCTCACTCACCTAGCACCCAACCCCCATCCCCATCCCCACCCCCACCCCCATCCGCCCCCACTTTCCACGGCCATGGGCAAGCCCTCCCTGTCCCCCTCCCCGGCCACCTCACCACCTCGGCAACCCGCCCGCACCCGCACACTCCGTCGCCCCGCCCTCCCACCCCGCCCCGCCCACTCACCGCCGAGCCAGCGTTCCCGGATGCAGAGCCCATGCCGGTCTTCTACCCGCGACCCGAGGACATGCGCGACGTTATGGGCTACGTCGCGTCCATCGCGCCCGCTGCCGCTGCCGCAGGAGTGGCCAAGATCGTCCCGCCGCCCGGCTGGGCCCCACCGTTTGCTCTGGACTCGGCCGCCCTCTCCTTCCGCCCGCGCATCCAGACGCTCAACACCATGAACGGCGCCGTCCGTGAGGCCCTCAACTACGCAGACGGCCTGCTGCAGTACCACTTGCAGCAGGGCGCAGGCATCACCCGTCTGCCCACCGTCCTCGGCGTTCCCATCGACGTCCATGCTCTCCGCAACGCCGTTGCCGCCGCCGGCGGCGCCGACGCCGTCGACGCCCTCCCGACCGGATGGTACGATATTGCCTGCACCATCGGCATCGAAGGCCGCCAGCCGTCATACTACCGACCCGTCCTCCGCAAAGCCTAGCCCTCATCGAGGACTACGAGGCCTACCGCGCCGCCGCCCGTATCGCCACAACAAGCTTCACCGCCGCGCCCGCCGCCACCCACTCAGAGGTGCCGGCCTGCGGCTTTTGCGAATCACCACACGCAGATTCGGACGCCCTCATGGCATGTGACGCGTGCGGCCTCGTACTGCACTTTTACTGCGTCCAGCCGGCCCTTCCCTGCCTGCCCGACACCGAGTACTGGCTCTGTCCGGCATGCCTCGCCGGCGCAGGCCCCAAGTACGGCTTTGAGCAGGCTGATCGAAACTACACTCTTCCCGAGTTTGAGGCCGCCGCCGCCAAGTTCAAGATCCGTCATCTGCCCGACCTCGCGGACACTGTTGAGCGCTCTGTGGCCACGGCCTGCTCACCGACAGCGTGGCGCCCGCCGCCGCGCCCGTCGACACCGCCGTCTGCTGACGATCTTGCCATCGAAAACTACGTCGAGCAAAAGTACTGGGACGCCGTTCATGACCCGATCCACCCCATCGACACCATGTACGGCGCCGACCTACCGGCCATGGTCCACGGATCGGGCTTCCCAGTCACTGCCTCTAAGAGCGCGTCGTTCAACCTCAACCGTGTCGCCCTCTCGCCGCAGTCGATGTTCTCGTTCATCGACCGCTACATTTCCGGGTGCATGTCGCCTTGGCTCTACGTCGGCATGCTCTACTCTACCTTTTGCTGGCACAACGAGGACCACTACACGTACTCGCTCTCGTACCTGCACTGGGGGGAGACCAAGACCTGGTACGGCGTCCCGTCGTCGCATGCAGACGCGTTTGAGGCCTGCATGCGCGCCTCCATGCCCGAGCTGTTTGAGGACTCCCCCGACTTGCTCTCCCACATTGTCACCATGCTCTCGCCGCAGACACTGCTCGATGCCGGTGTCAAGGTCGTTGTCGGCCACCAGCGACCCGGCGAGTTCATGGTCACCTTTCCGCGCGCCTACCACGGCGGCTTCTCGCACGGCTTCAACTTTGGCGAGGCCGCAAACTTTGCTCTCCCCGACTGGATTCCCTACGGTGCCCTCTGCCTCACCCGCTACGCTTCGCTGGCCAAGCTCCCGGTCTTCTCGCATGAGCGCCTCCTCTGCCGCATCGCTCTCTTCTCGTCCCGTATCGACGTGCTCGCCGGAGTCGCCCCGCACTTGCGTGCTCTCGTCGAGGCCGAACTGGACCGGCGTGCCGCCGCTGCTGCTGCTTACGACTTTAACGACGTGCTCGATCTGGCTGCCACTGTGGCACCCGAGACCTACGTTGACCACCTCGCCCATCTCCTCTCCTCCCGAAGCTTGAGCAAGTTGTGCAAAAACCGCCAGCTGGCGAGCAAGCGGCTCGTCAAATCCCAGCTGTCCACAATGGACTCGCGCATGGCGCCGGCCATCTCGCGTATGGTCGGTGCCTCACCGGCTGATCCGAGCCGGAAGCAAGACTTTCGCCCACCGCTCTGTGCCGTCTGTCACTCGTTCCTCTACCTCTCGTTTGCCCGCTGCACCTGTGGTGTTGTTTCGGTCTGTTGGGACCACGCTCCCGATCTCGCTGCAGGCACACTGTGCTCGTGCCACACCCCGCAACTCGTCTTCGCCTTTATGCATTCGGAGGGCGTGCTACTTGATCTCGTTGACGGCGTCGAGGCCAAGGTCACGGCTGCCTCGACCGCCCGCGAGCATCTTCTTGTGCTGCTCGCCCGCGCCCGCAACGGCTCGGGCTTGCTCTCGGTCCCGTCGCTGCTTGGCACTGTCAAGGCTGCGTCGGCCTATGATGGCCTCCTCCTCAGCTCCGAAGTCAACGAGGTGTCCCGGCTCTGTAGCCTTGTCCACAGGCTCGAGACGCTCGGGTCGCGACTACCATCGTCGCGCGACAGCCGAGGCTTGGCTGCCGTGGTCGGCGACATCCCACTGGCCGCCAGCGACATTGCAAACGCGCTGACTGCCTTTGAGGCGGTGTTTGATCCTGCAACGCTGTCGCATCCGGTCGACGCACTGCGCAATGCTCTTGCTGCCTCGGACACCCTCGCCGAGCAAGCCGCCACGCTCGGGGCCAATCCGTCGCTCGACTTTGCACGGGAGCTTATTGACCGGGCCTGCCGCCTCGGTGTGGCATCACGACCGCTCCTGGAGCTCGAAAACAGCGTTTGCGAGCTCACGTGGCTTGACAGCGTGAGAAACCAACCCGTGGCTCAGCTCGAGTGGCCCGAGTTGGTGACTGCGCGCGATGGCTGCGTCCAGTCATTCCCGCTCTTTTCCGCCCTTACCACCACCGCTCTCATCGAGAACGCGCCCTCTTTCAGTGGCTCGCACTCGGACGAGGTCAACAAGGCCGAGGCCAGCCTCGAGGCAGCACTTGCCCACGGTGAGACCGCATCAGAACGAGTGTCGGCCATGCTCGGCACGCCGCTCGCCTTTGGCTCGCTCTCTGCGCTCCACGACTGGATCTACGGGAGCGGCGTCCTACTTCCTGGCGATGCACTTCTTGAGCCGACGCTCCTCCTCCTCCGCAAGACGCTTCTGCGGCCGGGCAAGTGGCAGCGCGCCGCCGAGGTGCTACTCTCCGGCGAGTCGAACACACCCGAGCCGTGCGAGCGCGCCGTCGAGCTCCTCGCCCGCGCCGCCAAGTCGCCAGTTGCAGTCGGCGAACAGGTGGAGGCACTCGACACCGCACTTGATGCCACTGCCGTCCTCGAAGGAAGTGTCTTTGCTGCCTTTGGCGACGAGTGGCGCGTCGACAAGACCAGCCGACAGGCTGTCTCCTGCCGCCTCCTCGCCCACCAAAAGCCCAACGCTCGCAGGGTGACGGACTTGGTCAACGCCGTCTCCGTCGCTTGCGAGGCTGCCAAGGAGGCTGTCGAAACTATCGAGGCCGGTGCCTCCATCGCTGACGTCTACTGCCTCTGTCGTGGACCAGAAGAAGGGCAGATGGTTCTGTGCGACGTGTGCGCCGAGTGGTTCCACGTCCAATGTGTCGGCTGGGAGCCGTCGCCATCGCCGGCAGCCGAGCTCGTGGCCGGCGACAAGCGAGCTCACAGCCAAACCGACGAGACCTCTCACGATACGTCCCTCTCGTTTGCTTGCCCGCTTTGTACCTGGGACAAGCGCATCTGGCGGCACCATTGGTCCGGGCGGCCGAGCCTCGAGCAGGTCCGTGCACTCGCAGCCTCACTGGATGCGGCGGCCGCCGCGCGAGGACAGGCACTCCGCCTCACATCACTCCACGCCCGACTGGTGCGGATTGTCGATTGCGTTGATGCCTGGGCCACACATGCGCGCGCCGCACTGGCCGCAGCTCCTCCACCAGACCTCGATGAGACCAAGCGGTTGTACCGTATCGGCCTCTCGATGGAGGTTGCAGATGAGGCAGTCGAGGCCGCGCTGGCACAGGCGATCGAGGTTGGCAACTCTGCCCTGCTCCCGCCAGCCACTCTCTACTGCACCTGCCGCGAGCCGTGGGACGAGTCGCGCGAAATGATCGGTTGCGACGGGTGCCAGGACTGGTTTCACTCTGAATGCGTCGCCGGCGGCATCGTCGCCGGCGAACGGTTCTTCTGTACGCTGGCGTGCGAGGCCACCGCCGCGGCGCCACCGGCCAAGAAGGCCAAACTTCTCGTGTAAAGTGCAGCTCTCACCAGCACCTGCAGCATCGTGAGCATGTTCTACCTCGGTCACCTGCCCGCGAACCCCAGTCAGAGCGCGAGCTCGAGTCGGTCCGGAGACCCGACGCCCTCGGTCGCGAGCTCTTGAAGCGACGCAGATGGTCAGTGTCGGACACGGCATCCGACTCGCGCGACGATGCTGACGGCGTCTCGGAACGGCTGTCACTCGAGCGAATTCGAACCATGCTACGGAGGGGGGTGAGGGGTGAGGTGGGGTGGTGGATAACTATGGGGCGCGCTGCCGTTCTGCGCGCGCCCTGCCGCCGAGCAGCGGGTACATGTGTGATTTCAATCTCTCGCTCAGCGGACAAGCGAGGCGTTGAGCGAGGCGTTGAGCGAGGCGTTGAGCGAGGCGTTGAGCGAGGCGTTGAGCGAGGCGTTGAGCGAGTCGTTGACCGAAACGCTATTCTCCTTGCTCGCGACGTCTGTAGCGGCCATGCCCTCGGCGTTGGTGTGGATCTTGATGGGTGAGCCGCCGTCGAGATCGTCAAGCGCCATGCCACCGGGCTTGGCCGAGAGATAAACGGTTGACGACGACGAGGTTCGCTGCGAGGTGGTTGCTTGCTTACTCTGCGAGGCGGCAATGGAGCGGCGCGACGAGCGCCGGAGCGAAGCCGATGAGAGCGAGGACCGGAGCTCGGCAGCCTTGAGGCGGTACTTCTCGACGGTAGCACGGAGACGAACATTGTCGGTTTTGAGTTTGCGGTTCTCGGCCACGACCTTGGCGAGATGGCGGATTTTTTGCTTGCGGTTAGAGTGGCCGCCAAGCTGAGCGTTGGCTTCAGCGAGCTCCTTGGCTTGGTTTTCCAGCACCTCGTTTTGGGCACGCAGCTCCTCGAGATCCATCTGTGACGCGCCGCCAAGCCGCGAGACCTGAATCCGCAGCTCTCTGTTCTCGACCTGCAGCGAGTCTGCAGCATCGAGCGCTGCCGTAAGTCGGGATTCAAGCCGCGACTTGTCACCCGCATAGCGCGAGCTGGCCGAGCTGAGCTTGACCTCCAGAGCAGCCACCTGGGTGGACTTTGTCTCGAGCTTGCCCCGCACCTCGGTGAGCTTGCAAACAAGATCGGCTTTGATCGCCGCCGACTCAGCGACAACCGCGTTGAGGTTTTCTTGCAGCGCGTCCGCCACTGCTGAAAGATCCTCCAGCTCCTCCTCGTCCTTGCGGCGCTGGGTGATGGCGGCGTTGCGGACGAGCGTGTTGAGGTTGGACCGCATCTTTGTGAGTGCGTCCTCCAAGCTTGTGGCCTGTTTGGCGGAAGCCGCAGCATCGGCTCGGGCAGCGGCAACGCTGGCCTGCGCTGCCAGGACAGTCTTCTCGGCAGCGTCTGCCGCCACGCCCAGCTCAAACTGCGAGACGTTGACGGCGTTGACCAAGACAGCAGCAAGCACCTCGACGGTCGCGCCGATTCCGACCTTTTGCGCATCCGCAAGGCTGGCGGTAGCCTCAGGCGTGAGAAGGTCGAGCTCGGCAAGTGCGTCAAGTGCCGAAGCTACAGCTGCGGCGGTGGCGGCCTTGGCGGCCGACACCGCCGCCACAACCTCATCCAGCTCGTTGCGGACAACAGCAAGCTCGGCCGCAGCGGTCTCAGACGCGCCCTCGGCAGCAGTCAGAGCGGCCTCGACAGCTGCAGTGTGATCAGCGAGCTGAGCTTCGCGGGCATGCGAGGTCTCGACCTCGGCCGTGAGCTCGGTGACGGCGACATCGAGTTCGGCCATGAGTGCGTTAGAGTCGGCGAGAGTTGCTTTTGCAGCGTCAAGCTTGTCTGCTGCGCCGGCCATGGCGCTTGCGTGCTGGCTCTCGAGATTGCCAAGTGCGGCGCGGGCGGCGTCGAGCTGGACGAGGACAGCAGCGGTTTCGTTGCCAAATGAGTCGCGAAGCGAGACAAGCTCATCTGATGCTGCGTCAGCTTCGGCGGTCTTGGCAGCGAGAGCCGCGAGTGTCTCGTTGAGCGAGGCGGCGAGGGCGGCGGCATCGGCTTCGACGAGGGCAACCTGTGCCTCGGTAGCCTCGGCGGCCGTGGCGAGCTCATCGATACGCGCGGTTGCGGCAGCAGCGGCAGAGGCAATAGTGGCGCGGTCGCTTCGGAGAAGCGCGACCTTCTTGGCGCCGAGCAAAAGGGCACCATCGAGCACAGCGCCGAGCTGGCGGGTCGACGCCTCGACTGCCTGCGAGTATGCGTCCATCGAAGGATGCCGCGACGGCGAGGACAGCGGGGCAAGCGAAGTGCTGGTAATGTCGTACATGGTGGCGGCCGAGGCGTGGAGCCGGTCGAGGTTGGCGCGGTGCGCTTTGCGGAGGGCCTCTGACTTTGGTGAGGCAAGCGGTTTGTACGGCGAGTTCTCAAAGACCTGTGCTGCATGGATCGAGACCTTGGAAGAGAGCCCGCTCAGCTTGGTGGTGAGTCGGTCAACGGTGGTGTGCATGTGAGCGAGGCGCTCGTTGGCAGCCGCCACCGACTCGGCGGCCTCGCGGCGGACGGCGGTCAACTCGGCAGCGTGGGCGGCGCGAAGGCGGGCGAGCTCGTCGGCGGCTGCTTTGGCATCGGCCTCGCGCTCGGAAGCATAGACGGCCGCCGCCTCGCGACGTGCGGCCGAGACGCGGGCGTCTGCTGCTGCAGAAAGGCGAGCAAGCTCCTCGGCGTGGTCGGCTTGGAGACTGGCTAGGGCTGAGGCTTCCGAGTGGCGGAGCGAGGCGGTGTGCGCGTCGACAGCGGCGGCATGGTGTGCGGCGGCGGTGGCAGGGTCCACGATGTTGGGCACGGCATCGCAGCGCTCACGAGCGGCGGTCGAGGCCACAGCAGCAGTGACAGCGGCTGCAAGGGTGTTCGCGGCGCGCGATTTGAGACTGAGGTGAGCAACCTCGGCGACGAGGGCGGCTTCGCGGACGGCGGCGTCGGCCGCAGCGGACGCGCCATTGGCTGCGGCTTCGCGTGCTGCATTGCCGGCAGCGCGCAGCTGCAGCTCCTCGATCTCCAACTGGTGAGCGGCGCGAGCCTCGCGGAGTGCAGCTGAGTACGAAGCAATGAGTGCGGCGGTGGCGGCACGGGTCTCGTTCTCGTGGGCGGCTAGAGCAGCGGCGTGCTCGGCGCGGAGATCGCGGAGCGCAGCAGCTGAGCAGGCGGCAAGCCCTGCAGTGACTTTTGCATCGGCACAGTGGTTGGCCAGCTTTGCGGCGGTGGCGGCTAGCTTTGCGGCGGCGGCGTCGCAGGCGGCTGAGTAGTCTGCGTCGAGCGCATCGAGGCGGGCCTGACACGCAGCGTGAGCGCCGACGGTGGCGGCGAGCTGGGCGCGAAGGCTGATGGCGGCATCGCCTGCTGCAGCAACATCAGCGCGGGCGGTGTCCAGCTGTGCGCGGGCAGCGGCAAGTTCAGCACGTGCGCGATCGGCGTCGTCGGCAAGGCTCGCCGACTCGCGGTGGTGGGCGACGAGGGCGAGGAGCTTCTGGTCCTTTGCGGCAATGCGGGCCTCGAGATCGAGAAGGACCTTGCGGACGAGGCCCTTTGAGGTCATCTTGGCGGTGACAAGGTCTTGCTTGCGCTTGGACGCAACCTTGGGCGGTGTCTCGGGGCCGACCAGCTCGGTCCGCTTGGCGCGCAGCCAGCGCGGAATGGGCTGGGCGCCGTCGCGCGAGTTTGAAATTTTGGCGCTGGCAGCCGAGCCCGCCGAGCCGACAGAGCTGGCTGAGGTCGACGACGAGTCGAGGTCAGCATCGTGGATGCGGCGCTCGGTCCGGACCACCAGCGGGTTGCCCAGCTTGCGGTCCGGCAGCTTGGGGTCGTAGCATCCGGGGCCGAGCTCGGTCTTCTCCGGCGTGGTGAACCTGCGTGAGCGGGCAAACATGGCGAACCGAACGAGTCGAGTGGCGGGCAGCGGCCGGGTCCGGCGGGTGGCGGCCGCGGCGCGGTGTGGCATACCTGGGAGTAGTGACGTCTGAAGAGCTGCCGATCCGATTGATGGTATCAGGATGAAAGATGACAGTGCTTCGTATGGCATGTATTGCTGGCGGGCTGAGTTCCGCAGCTCGATTGGCACGCACGGGAGACGGCGCTACACAAGGCTACACAACGTTGCGCTCTACAATGGGATCGTCGGTGAGAAGCCGGGAGTAGTCAAACGGCGAGAGATCGAGTGTCTGGTAGCTGCCGTGGATGATGAGCTCCGAGAGGCCGCGGCCGACTGCCGGCGACTGCTGCAAACCGTGGCCAGAGAAGCCTGCGGCATGAATCAAGTTGGAGACGTCCGGATCGTAGCCGAGGATAGCGTTGTGGTCAAAGGGGTTCATGTTGTAGACGCCGGCCCAGGCGTGGACCACCTTGATAGCCTCAAAGACTTCGGCTCGGTTGGCCAGCGCAGGCCAGATGATGTCGTCAAAGAGCGCGTAGTCGACGTCAAAGGCGAGGTCGTCGGTGACATCTACCACCGGATCGCGGTCAGCTGGCGGCGACACGCCGCAAATGAACGTCTTTGTGCCCTCAGGCCGGGCCCAGACCCCAGTCCGGTCGATGAGCATGGGGCAGTCGGCGGCAGTGTTGGTCTCAGTCTCAAAGACAAACACGCAACGGGTGTGCGGGCGGGTCGGGAGCGATGCGCCGCACATTTGAGCAACACGATGCGCCCAGCCACCGGCAGCATTGACAACGGTGCCTACCTGAAGTGCTGCGCCCGATACCGTGGTAAGCTCGGCAACGCCGCCGTCGGCGCCTCGGCGAGCTTTGACAACCTCATCGGCGACAAACGAGACGCCAAGCGAGCGCGCCTTGTTCCTGTATGCCATCAGAAGCGAGTAGGCGTCGAACCAGCCCTCGCCTGGTCCGCCCAGCGATGCAGCTGCTACGTCGTGCGCCCGCATCCACGGCCACGCAGCGGCCACGCCTGCGGGATCCAGCAGCGTCGGCTTCGCACCGGCGGCAATCTGGATTGCGTGATTCTCTTCCAGCACGCTCCGACCACTCTCGCCGGCGAGGAACAAGTATCCGCGTTCGACAAAGCCAATGTTTGGCGGATCGCAGCCGTCAACCGCCAGCGTCGTCGCCGCGCGGCGCAGAAAGTCCGAGCCGAAGAGCGAGATGGCCACGTTGAGGCTGGTCGAGTATTGATGGCGGATCGAGGCCGCGGAGAGTGACGATGACGCGCGGCTGTAGCATGGATCCTGCTCAAAGACAGCGACGGTCAGCGAGGGATCAGCAGCTGCAAGGTGGTACGCAGTCGATGCGCCGGACACTCCGCCACCCACAATGGCCACATCGAACGCAGCTGGCGCGCTGGCAGGCAACACGCACATGCCACGGGCAGTCGGGATGCAGGAAAGGCTGCGGTTGCGGACAAGGATCCCAGCGTTGCGTCTTGTCCAGTTCCACATGGCCTGGCAAGTGAGGGGATGAGGGGAAGAGGGTGGGTGGTGCAGTGGGGCGGTAAGCCGGGGGCTGGCCGAGGAGAGACAGAGTGGAGTTGAGGGAGCTGTTGTGGGGAGCTGTGGGCGAGAACGATTCTCTTTTTTTTCTCGCATCCCACTCGACCGACAGGTGCTCAGCGGCCGTAGGGATGATGTGGATGGCCACCGCCGCGGCCGTGTTGCGGGGCGTGGTGCGGCTGCGACGGGCGATGGTGCGGCGGCGGGGCTGGGGCCACCTTTGCAGACTTTGAGCCAGACTTGATGCAGATCTTGTAAAAGGCGCAGCCGAGAACGAGGAAAATGAGGACGAGGCAGATCCAGAACCAGTTCTCGGCAGCAAAGTTAGAGGCAGAGTTGAAAGCATCGGATGCCTTGCTGAGAAGCGAGTTAGATGAGCCGCGGAAAGTGACCGGGTAGTAGTACGAGCCCTGGCCGTCCGCGTTGTAGGTGTTGACCGGGACGTCGACCTCCTCCGAGTACTCGGGATGGGCGGCGACGACGCACGTGAGCGTGGCGGCATCGACGAGGGTGACGTCGGTACACTTGTGGAGGCCGAGGTAGACGTCCATGCCAGCGAAGAAACCCTCACCGGTGACGGTCACGACGTCACCCTCGCCGACCGACTTGGGCTCGACGTTTGTCGGGGTGGGAAAGGCAATCGAGGTCGACGGAGTGCCGGCGCAGAAGAAGGAGACATCGGGGCAGTCGAGTGAGCCCTCATAGCCCGGAGCGGTGAGCTTGCCGGACGAGGGGCAGACGACCCAGGTGAGGCCGATTTGGACGCGAAGTGGACCGGTGGCATTGAAGCAAAGAGTGCGGTGGCAGTTTTGGCGAAGCGGGCCAAAGTCGTCGCCGACGGTGAGCGACGAGTCAAAGCAGCGCGACTCGTCATGAAAGTTCTCGCCGTAGTTGAACGAGTTGGAGGTTGCGGTTGATGACTGGGAGCAGAGGCCGTTGGAGTAGGGGCGGGTGATGGGGCAGAAGTCTGCGAGGTCGGAGAAGCCGCCGAGCGACGGCATGCCTGGAAAGTGCTGGTAGGCGGGTGCGAGGGTGGCCGGCGAGTAGTCATCGATCTGGCAGTAGCCCTTGGCCTTGCGGTCGTAGGTGCATTGGTTGTTCGACTTTGTGTCGAGGCCGCAGTTGTAGCCAAAGGCGCCCGAGTCCTTCCAAAGGCCGCAGTCATCATTGACAAACGAGCAACCCATGTTGCGGCCCCAGTCGAGGCGATCAGCCTTGGAGTAGTCGGGCAGGTACCAGCCCGAGTCCTCGAGGATGGCGAGAGTAAAGACCGAGAGGACCGGCTTGATGGACGACGAGCCGGTCATAAACTCGTCGAGGAAGAGCCGCTTCTCCCAGTGGGAGCCTGCAGTACCTGCGCCGCCGGCGTCTTCGACAGGGATGCGGGTGATGGAGGGGCAGTTAAAGTAGTCCTGAGCGGTGGCCACAACCTTGGGTGTCTTGAGGTAGGTGATGCCATCGTCGGTCTCGGTGATGGGGCCCGGGAGCGCGTTTGTCGAATTGAGCCCATCCTTGAACGTACCGTACTTGGACGATTGGAAGCCGAGAGCGTGGGTGATTTCGTGGATGGCGACGCCCAGCTGCATGCTGTACATTTCCGAGGCGAGATCGACCTTGTTCGGGCCAAAGTTCATGTGGCCGGCGACTGGGCGGCCAAACTGGTCTTCCTTGCACGAGCCGGCGTAGGCAATGACGTTGCCGAGCGTCGGGCGCGCTGTGACAAACAGCACCATGTCAGCGGGTACGCCCGGACTGGTGTACGACGGCGGGATGGTGATGCCACCGTTGTACCCGCAGACTGTTGAGCCGGTGAGCTTGAGATTGCCGGCGCATGGCACAACAGAGAGTGCGCCCTCGAGCCAGGCCTTGGCCTGCGGAAGCAGCTTGTTCTGCAGGTGTTCGCCCTTGGCGGTGGTAAAGACCGACTCGGCGTCGCAAGCGAGCCAGCAATTGGTGTTGACCGTGTCCGAGCACACGTCCGACGTCGAGCTCGGGTCCCCGATCTTCACCGAGTCGCCCTCATTGAGGCACGTCCGATCAACGTCGTCGCTCGAGCCAAAGTAGGTAAAGTCGAGGACAAGGCGGATGGGTCCAATAGGCCCGGTTCCCTCCGAGCCGCTCCGGGCCGAGATCCTCGCCTGTTCCGCCGGCCCATGGTCATAGTCCTGAGGGGCGAGCCGGGCATGCGCCGCCATTTGCGGCAGCTCGGCATGGAGCATGTGAAGCTTGTCATGAATGCACTCGTGATGTGCGGGTGTGGCTTTTGGCCTCCCGTCTGTGGCCTCGCCTCGTTCTGTCGGCGTTCCACGCACAACAACAAACGCCACGGCGAGAGCCACCAACGCCACCACCCACTGCGGGGCGTTCCCAACCTGGCCATGCTCGTTGTGGTCCACAGCCTCTACAGAGAGAGAGTACGCCCACACTCACAACAGTGTCCAGCTACTCTTTGCTGCGTACTCCTCCGCTACTTGCGCAAGAGGGTGGGGAGGAGTGGAACTCACTCACCAATGCTTCTCTGGAGAAGACGGTGCTCCGTGTGCGGGGGGGAGGTCGGGGAGGGCTGGCTGGCTGTGAATCGCCTCGGCAATTGCTTCCGCCTCACTTCCACTTCAGTGAGGCTTTTTTTTTTTGGAAGCCATGTTGGACCGAAGAAAATAATGCGGGGGAAGGGGTGTGGGGTAGGGGGGCTTGGGGGGAGGGGGGGTTGGGGGTTGGGGTTTGGGGGGGGGGGGGGGTGTCGGGGTGGACAGAGGTGGACAGGGAAGGGAGGGTGAGTATGGGCTGGCCTTGCGATGACAGCCAAATGGCTTGATGACGTTTTGCACTGCTGCTGCATCAACAGGCATCAACCGGCATCAACAGGCATCAACGGTGCATCAACCAGGGCCCCGCTTGAGATCGCCTGGTATGGTGGCTGGCCGTGGCTGGCGGCGGTGGGAGTATCAAATGCGTGTGGCGTGACGGGAATCGCCGGCGGTCATCATGCCGGCTCATCATGGCCTCGTCACAAGCCTGGCACCTGTGGCAGTGGCAGGCTGGGCTGGGCAAGGTCGTATCACAACACTACACCACCACGCCACCGCACCAACAGTGCCATGCTGAGAGCCTTTGTGCAAGTCGTGGCCCGGGCGGTAGTCGCTGTTCTCGAGGCGCTGATCTGGGTCGTGGCGAGGAGCAGGGCGGCGGAGAACATGTTTCTTGCAGGCAACTTTGGCCCCGTGGACGAGACGGCCCAGCCGCTGGCGCTTGACGTGACGACCGGCAACATGCCTGCAGCGCTGGTGGGCACGGTCTTTGCTCGCAACGGCCCCAATCCAGCAGTCCAGCCGCGCGCCGGCTACCACTGGTTCGACGGCGACGGTATGGTGCACTCGGTCAAGATCGAGGCGGCTGACACGGTTACGTACGCCTGCCACCAGCTCCGCACGCCGCGGGCGGTGGCTGAGATGACTGCCGGCAAGCCGCTGGCGACCAAGATTGGCGACATGCAGGGCGCGATGGGCCTTGTCGCTCTGCTGCTGGCCAAGGTTCGTGGCGTGGCGGGTGTTACCACCGCCCACGGCTCACTCGGCACAGGCCTCCGCGCAGCTACCAACAACACGGCGCTTG
Source organism: Thecamonas trahens ATCC 50062 (assembly GCF_000142905.1). Classification (NCBI taxonomy): domain Eukaryota; order Apusomonadida; family Apusomonadidae; genus Thecamonas; species Thecamonas trahens. Next base: position 137,841 of record NW_013657665.1, on the reverse strand, counting down.
TCTACCACGCCGCCCGCTTCCTCGCACTCGTTGAGAACGGGCTCCCATTCTCGCTCGGGTTAGCCGACAACGCTGTCACTTCGCAAGACCACTTTGACTTTGATGGCGCGCTAGACCACGAGATGACGGCGCATCCCAAGATCGACGCGGCCACTGGCGAGATGTTCTTCTTCGGCTACGCGCTCGGCGGCCCGCCGTACGCCTACTATGCCTCGGTCACCGCTCAAGGCGTCAAGCGACCATCGGTCGCCATCGACCTCCCGCGGCCGGTCATGATCCACGACATGGCGGTGACGCCCAGCTTTGGGCTCATCCTCGACTTGCCGCTCGTCTTCCGCCCGGCCGACATGGTGACCAAGGGAGGCATACCATTTGTGTTTGATCGTGCGTGCGGCGCGCGCATTGGGCTTATGCCACGGACTGCAGAGCCCGGCTCTGTCCCGCGCTGGTTCGATGTCGAGCCGTGCTTTGTCTTTCACACCGCCGCGGCTTGGGAAGTGGACGGCGGCAGAGTTGTGGTCCTCGTGGCACTCCGCTATCCGAACTTTGACCTCAACGTCCTTGGTGATGCCGGCGACCCGGACCGGCTGTCAGCGCTCTCAGCCTACCTTTACGAGTGGCGGCTTGATGTGAGGACGGGCGCGGTCACGGAGCGTCCGCTACTGCCGAACGTTCCGGCCGAGTTCCCGATCGCCGCGCCGCGGACAGTCGGCGCGAGCTCGCCGCCCGAGTACGTGTACCTAGCGCGGCGATCGGCCGAGAGTGGGCTCGAGTTTGACGCCATTGTCAAGTATCATCTTGCCTCGGAGCGCATCGTTGGCGTCATCGAGTTTGGCGCCGGCAAGTGCGGCGGCGAGGCGGTGTTTGTGCCGCGGTCGGCGTCGGGCAGTGGTGCTCCCGAGGACGATGGCTTCCTTCTCACCTTTGTCTACGACGAGGTGAGCGAGACCTCGACGTTTGCTGTGTACTCGGCAGCAGACATGACCACAATTCCAATGGCATCGGTCGAACTCGGCGTCCGGGTTCCATACGGCTTCCACGGCCTCCATCTCGGACTCGGCGCCGTGAGCGCGCTTGCCAACGGCAACAGTTGATGGCGCAAAACGAAGGTGTGTTTACATCAGGATCGCGTGCGACTCACGACGACTCCTCGTCGGACTCGTCGTACGAGAGGCCGGTGCGGGCATCGGTGGCCTCGTCGGTGTCGGTCGAGTCGGACCAGAACAGAGTGCCCTTCTTCTTGCCCTTGCCCTTGCTCTTCTTGGCGGCAGCCGGCTTGGCAGTCTCGACCTCGGCACCGAGGGAAAGGAGCAGGCGGGTGATGTATTGCAGGCGAATGCCAAAGACCACAACGGCAACGGTGAGGCCAGTCATCATGATGACCAGCAGGGCAAGGTTGACGCCAGAGAGCGCGGCGCCGGCGGTAGCCGACGAGTCGTCGTCGTCCGAGTCGGCAGCCATGGCGGCAGCCATGGAATTCGACGACATGGCGGCGGCAGCCGGGGCGCGGTAAGAGGAGACCGAGCGGCCGGCCAGCGGCTGCGTGGGGCGGTTGGACTTGCCGATGATGGCCTCGATGGCGTCGATCTGGGCCTGGCTCGCCTTGAGCGGCGACTGGAGGACCATCCACGAGACACCCTCGGAGCACGGCGGGGTGGTGAGCGAGCCAGGGTACGACCAGTACGAGAGGCCGGCCTTGGAAACCTCGGTGAGGTCGAGCGAGGCCATGGCCTTGTCGCCCTTGGCGGCAAGATCGTCAGCGTTGGCCACAACCGACTGCAGCAGCGGCGAGGTCATGGACGAGGTCTCAAAGAAAATGCCGAGCACGGCGAGGTTGTTGGAAGCATCGGCATGGACCACATGCATCTCCAGCGGGTAGTGCATGCCGTTGACAGTGTGCTCGGAAGGAGTGTGGAAGTGGAGCTGAAGGACCTTGCGGGTGGCGCCGAGCGCCGTTGACTCGATGCGGAACATGGTCGAGGCGTTGTAGGAGACCTGGATGGTGTGGCCCTTGTTCTCGACCTCAAGCCCAGAAGCACTTCCGTAGATAGGATGAATGGCGGCAGCAGTAGCAACTGTCGCCGTCGGCATAAGGTCGATTGGCGACTGGGCGCCCATGGTCTGGTTGCAGAGCGGCGCATTGCAGACAGTGCCCCACTCCTCCGGAGCGTCGTAAGAGTACTCGCACGAGGCGGCACTGCCCATGCCCGCCAGGAGGAGCAGCATACCCAGAGCAGCAAATGTCTTCATCATCTGCTTCATCTTCACACTATGATTCGTTGGAGAGTGCAGTCTGTCTCTCCAACCGCTCTACGATCCCCCTTGGACCGCTATTCATGAAGCAGCGGAATAAAGCCCGGGATGAAGGGTTTTGTTCTACGTCACCAACGGCCAAAAATCACGTGGGAACGGGGGGGGGGGGCTGACAGAAGGGAGCTAGCTAGCCGATGGACCATTGCTGCCATTGGACGAGGCAGGGAGGGAGCTTGGGCGAGAGAGGGAGGGCCGTCTGTGATGTAGACTGGGGATTAACGGAAGGAGGCGATGGCCGGCGGATCGAGGCCGAGGAGGGCCCAGGTTACCGCGGGCTTGCCCTCGTAGTCCGAAGTGAGGAGCGGGTACCAGCCGAGCCAGAGGGCGGTGAGCGAGATGGCGACGCCCGAGGCAAGCGGGAGCGTGATGTTGTCATTGACGTTGATGGAGAAGAGCTCGGCGAGGGTAGCGGCCAGTGCACCTGCAAACGCCAGCAGCGCAGCCTGCCCGAACGTCAGCGCCGGGAGCATGGAGACGAGCAGGGCGATGGAGCAGGCGAAGCAGACGGCAAAGCAGCCGGTTGAGCCCTCGAGCGACTTGGAGCCAAGGAGCTTGGTCCTTCCGACGGCCTTGCCGACGAGTGCGGCAAAAAAGTCGCCCAGGACCAGACCGCACATGGCGATCATGGCCACCGTCGGCTTGAAGAACAGAGTGGCGAGGGTGTTGCCGGCAAAGTACCACCCGATGCCGGTAAAGTTATGGTACTCTTCCTTTCGCATGATCTTGTTCCATCCAAGGTCGACAAGCATGTAGTGGTTAAACGCTGGCCACGAGAGCCGCAGCACGTCGCCGATGAGGTACAGCGAGGTCACCGTGACCATGATGCAGCATCCGAGCGGCTTGTCCATCAGCGAGTTGCGGAGTCCGACGTAGTAAACCGTTGGCATGACAGCACCTGAAAAGTGGAAGACCTTGCGAAGCAGCTCCTTAAACACGCGCTGTGTCGGGAGGGGCGGGGGGGGAGGGTGATCGGGAGTGAGTGGGGGGGGTAGAGGGTGAAGCGGGTGGGGATGTAGAGATCACAGCTAGATGCAAGAACCACGCAGTGGGTGGCGATGGGAACAACTAGTGTGTGGATGAGAGAGAAAGAGAGAGAGAGAGAGAGCGTACCTTTGCGCGCTCCTTGGTGATGCCGATGGCCTTGAGCGTGTCGACCAGGGCCTTCTTCTTGACAGCGCCCATGTAGCCGATAGCAGCAAAGATGGCGACCATGACAACAGCAGCCATGATGACAGACTGCGAGTCATGGACCACAATAGCAATCTCTTGCACCGCTGCTACTCCTGCTGCTCCTGCTACTCCTGTGGCTTCAACCACAGCCTCTGCCATGACTCCGCCTTGACTCGCCCCGCTCATACCCATACTGCTGCTGCTGCTGCTGCTGCTGCTGCTGTGCTACTCCTACTCCTTCTCCAAAGAAGAGAACGGCACGGGGGGTAGGTAGGGGGGGTAGGTAGGAACTTGGTTTGGTATGGGTTTGCAACACTGAGTAGAAGGGCCTTCAGTCGAGTGTCTAACCCCTCGTCCTTGTACACTGCTCCTGGCCTACTCGGTCGTCCTGGGCCCAAAACGAGCAGTGGCTCTTGCCGCTGCAACGTCATCATCGATTCGCCGCAAAAGAACCACGACTCCAAGACTATCATCATCCAAACCAAAGATCAAGTGTGTTCGGGGGAGATAACTGGGGCGTCGATCGGGGCAGCAGGCTCATGCCAGGCAGCAAGGGGTTCGAGCTAGTCTTCAGCCTTGATCCGCTCGTTCTTCGGGTCGTAGAGCGGACGCGACGAGGCCTGCGCTGGATAGCGGATTCCGGCAATGTCGACTTCCCACTCAGCGTCGTTGATGTAGCGGAGATTAATGGGCTCGTCGGCCTCGATCATGGAGAGGCCAACTGCGCCGCCGAGCGTGTGTCCGTACGAAGCAGCGCGGATGTCACCCACGACTTTGCCGTTGCGGTAGACAACCTCGCCGTGGTACATCATCGGCTCTGGATCGTCGACGAGGATCTGGAGCAGCCTTCGCGGCGGCATGCCCTTGATGGCCTTCTGAGCGAGGAGCTCGTCGCGACCGATAAACCCATCCGACTTGTTGAGGTCGGCGGTAAAGCCGAGGCCCACCTCGAGCAGCGAGTCGGTGTTGTCCATGTCGTGCCCGTAGTCGCGGTAGCCCTTTTCCATCCGCAGCGACGAGAGCGCCTTGAGGCCGGCGTGTACGAGTCCGTGGCGGGCGCCGACCTCAACCAGCTGTTCGTAGACATGCATGGCGTGCTCAGCAGGGACATACAGCTCGTAGCCGAGTTCGCCGAGGTACGTGATCCGCGCCACGGTCGCTAGTGCAAAGCCGATCGGCATCTCGCGGACGGCGCGGAACGGAAAAGCAACGTTGGAAAAGTCGCAGCCGGTAAGGTCGGTCATGAGCGCGCGCGAGTCAGGGCCCTGCACATTGATCTGCGCCAGGCCACCGGTGACATCGGTGACAATGGCATGCGCCTCGGGCTCGAACATCTTGTGCATCCAACCCAGCACGTGGCGGTGCATCGTGTCGGTAGCCACAACCATGAAATCGTCGTCGGTTACCTTGGTCACAGTAAGATCGGCTTCGAGCTTGCCGCGGTCGTTGAGCCACTGGGTATAGGTGATCTCGCCAGGCGCGCCGTCGACGTTGGCGGTGGAGAGCCTGTTGAGCTGGGCGCCAGCATCGCGGCCTTGGACTCGGAACTTGGACATGAACGACATGTCCATGGCAACGACGCCGTTGCGGCAGGCGTGGTGTTCGGCAGCCCAGTTGGCGAACCAGTGATGCCGGCCCCAAGTGAGCGGCTCGGGGCTCAGCTCGCCAGTCCACTTGGACCCGTCCTGCGGCGCATACCAGTCAGCACCCTCCCAGCCGGACACGTCGCGGAAGCATGCGCCGCGATCCGCAAGCGCGGCATGAAGCGGCGAACGCTTGACACCACGCGCGGATGACGACGGCCGAGTCGGGTAGTGCGTCTTGTAAACCAGACCGAGCGACTCGACGACGCGTGCGGCGCGATACGCCGGTGTGGCCTGGTACGGGTGCAGCCGATCAACGTTGATGCCAGTCACGTCGTATGAAGAGTAGCCCTCTGTCATCCACTCGGCGACAAGATGACCAAGTCCGCCACCGGTGATGATGCCGATCGAGTTAAGGCCGGCCGCGACCCAGTAGCCATCAAGCTCGGGCGCGGGGCCGACAAGCGGCGCAAGGTCGGGCGTAAAGGACTCGGGCCCGCAGAAAAACTTCTTGACGCCAACGTTGAGTGAGGCCGGGACCCTCGCCATCGCCCTTTCCAAGTACGGTGTCATCCGCTCCCAGTCGGGCTCGATCTCGCCAAAGGTAAAGTCGCGCGGAATGCCGTCGACTGCCCACGCGGCAGCCTCACCCTCAAACAGGCCAATCATGAGGCCCTCGCCCTCGGGTCGAATGTAGCAGTAGTTCTCCGGGTCCTCGATGACCGGACACTTGCGGTCGAGCTCCGGCAGGTCGTCGGTGATGAGGTAATAGTGCTCGGCGGCCTGGTTGGGAATGTTGACACCAGCGGCTGCGCCAAACTGGCGGGCCCACATACCTGTGGCATTGACCACCTTGTCGCATGCGATGTGGGAGCCATCGGCGGTGACGACGCCGGTCACGCGGCGGCCGACGACAGCAACGTGGTCGACGGCCACACCCTCGTGGATGGTCGCCCCGGCCAGCCGGGCGCCCTTGGCCAGCGCCATGGTCACGTCGGTCGGATTGACTCGCCCGTCGGTGGGAACGTAGAAGCCGGCGTAGACGTCGTCGACAGCACAGAGAGGAAAGAGCTCGGCGACGTCTGCGGCCGAGATCTCCTGGACGTCGATGCCGCACTTGCGGTTGAAGGCCGCCACGCGGCGGTACTCTTCGACGCGATCGGGCGCAGTAGCAAGCTCGACAAAGCCGACCGGATCAAAGCCGGTGGCCAGGCCTGTCTCAGCCTCGAGCACGTCGGCGTACAGGTGCTTCGAGTACTTGCGGAGCTCGGTGGAGGTCTCCGAGAGCGAGCCAAAGGTAGCCATCAGCCCCGCAGCATGCCACGTCGTCCCTGCCGTCAGCGAGCCTTGCTCCAGAAGCACTACATCAACACCGCGCTTGGCCAGATGGTACGTGATCGAGGTCCCAATCACCCCGCCACCCACCACCACCACCTCGGCCTGACTCGGCACGCCTCCCGCGAGACCACCACTTGCCGCCACCGCCGCCATGGTAGCCCTGTGACAAGCTCTGTCCAACAACCCTCGCCCATGTCGCCACCTCAGTTTCTGCGCCATCCGTCCTGCCCGCAGCATGTCGTCTCGTTCTGGCAGGTGACGTGTGGCAAGTGTGGGCGATGTGCGCGTGGTCCGTGTCCAGGCGCTGACGTTTTGGCAAACGGCGGCGCCTGACTCGTGCCGCAACTCGACGGAGAGACTTGGAGGTGAGATCGGATTGGATCGTGGTATGGATGGCGTGGTGACGAAAGTGACAGGCAGAAGCGGAGCAGAAGAGGTCAATGGGGAACTGGTCATCGAGACTGCTTCAGGGAGCCTCGGCGTAGTCTTGGCACATGATCATCACGGGTCCAACTCGTTTCGCACGGGCTGGATGCCGTTGTCGCAATCGGTCTCTTCAGCGATTGTGACATCCAAACTAGACGTACATGCCCTGATACGACCAAACAGCTACATATGTGATCGACACACCTACACCCGCCTGCAATGGTCCAAACAGACTGAAACAGCATCAACGAGGCTGCGGCTCGTCCAGCCGACGCGAGGTGCACCTACCGTTTGTTGCGCGCCTGATGGTTGCGGTCAGGGGTCTGTGCCTAAACGATGCTGCGAGGTGTGGACGGACTAGTGGGGCGAGGGCGCATGCGCCCTGCTCACGCCGATCCTCCTAACCCTTCATGGGATGTGTGTCCATCCTGCCGTCGGTCCGCCGACGGCAACCAGTGTCGTCACATGTTGTCGGCATTATCATCCACATTGCCAGTCTCTCCCTGGTGGGCCGCGGGATGCTCGGTGGTCCTGAGCTGCAACCAGGACAGAGGATGGCCTCTTGGAGGGTGCGATGAGACGGAGTGTCGGTCGTCGACGCCTCAGTGATGGATTCCAAGTGACCAGAGTATGCTGCAGTCGATGTTGAACACCCAACAAGTTGTACGGTTGTATCACTTGCGGATGTGTTCTGAGGCGGTTGTCTTCTCGCTGCTGTGAGATCAGTGGTTTTCGCACTGCTTGGGACCGGCGCGCAATATCATATGGCTCCCTGCAGTCACCTGTATGGTGCCTTTCTGCTATACTCCCTGCAACAAAACTCCAGCACGTGATCTGGAACACAGGAGCTCGCAACGGCTCTGCTGTGTCTCGTCCATATTGTCAATGCCATACCGCAACGCCCAACTCTCCCCCCCCCTCCCCCCGCGACCCCTCCCCACGCGATCCGACCCAACTGTCCCAAGGCAGGAGGGAGACGCTCTCCCGTGCTGGATAACTAGCCCCTGCACCCCTGCAGGGTGGCGGATGACCCCTACTCGGCCTGGCTCGCGCTCACGCCGGCCCGATCCGTGTCCTGACTTTTACCCAAGGTCAGGCCCCAAGTCCAAGCGCATCATGCGTGCGGCCGGAAGGGTTCCCGACCTGAAGGAAGCCCATACGATTTGGCCGGTCCGTGGACACTCAAAGTCTATGATATGCACACGCATCGTCACCATCTTCCATTACACACATAGATTCATCGCATCCGTGCGTGACCTGCTATCGCTTCCGTCTCTGCCCGGAAGCGAAGTACTCTGCTTCACTCCACAAAGGCTTCTGATGGCAAACTGGGGGTACCACGGTAGTGGCGGTCTCCTGGGACTGGCAGAGAGAGCTGGAGTGAGAGCGGCACACTCTTCTGCAGACCAGCAGATAGAAAGACAGACAGACAGACAGAGAGAGAGAGAGAGGCGGTGACAGAGGATATTCAGACAACGGTCTCGTCATGTTCCGGTTTACGCGGATGGTGATGTCTGTCAGCAGCGGTATGTCGGCGACTGTGGGCGGTGCGGCGGGGTGGGCGGGCATGACGCGCTGGTTGCGGTCTGTGTCGAGCAGGTCGATTGACGGAGCTGCAGGAGCGCGTGGTACGGCGTCGAGCGGAGGCGGAAAGGGGGGAGAGGAAGTGTTGTTGTCCAAGAGCGATCCGCCTGAGGTTGATGGTGCTGTGCTGGGGTTGGCGATCCCGGACGCCCGGTTGACTGTGGAGATGCCCGAGGGGTGGAGACCGTGGCCGAACTCGACGGCGTGGTTGTGGCCATTCACGGCTTTCCGGGCAATAGCCAGGACTATCGGTACATGGGTCCGCTGTTGACGGAGAAGAATATGGCCATGATCCGGCTCATTGTGCCGGGCTTCAACGGGACGCCGCGCCTCTCGCCGCCGCCGGCATCGTCGGGCCTCAACATCAACGACGTTGTGGCGCAGCGGCTGCTCGACAACGTCGCCGGCCTCCCGGCATCATCGCTCGGCAGCGCCTCGCCGCAGGGTGCACGGCTGCTGGACGAGATGGCGAGTCACGACGTGCCTCTCATGCTGGTGGGACACTCGTTCGGCTCTGTCCTTGCGACGGCTGCGCTCAATCTCGTCACGCCGCCTGCCGGCCTGCGTGTGGGCGGCGTCCTTCTTGCGCCAGTTGGCTACCGCAAGCACCGCGGCCTGCGGGCGTCACCCGAGGCTGTGTTTTGGCTCGGCCGCCACCTGCCGTTTGTGCTCGACTACTGGCCGTTCCGGGACCAGATCTGGAAGGGGTTCAAAGCCTTTGGCTTCCACCGGACGACGGCGTACGAGTGTGTGACGGCCATGAAGTACGTGGCGCACCTCGACTTTGACCGCCACAAGGCCCTCGGCGCGGCTGTTCCCTGTCCGCTCGCAGTCTGCTACGCCACCGACGACAAGCTCATTGAGCCGGAGATCTTCCATGACATTGTCGCCAATCTCGAGCCCGAGGTTGTCCGCGAGCTGGACTCGGGTGGACACAACATCCAGAAAGACCGCGTCCACGATGTTGTTGACGCCCTTGTTGAGCTGCAGGCCAAATTGCCGGCGTTCCCGGCGTCTGGCAGCCGAAACTGAGGGCAAAAGTGAGCGGCAACCGAGGGCAGATACTGCGAGCTGGCGGCCACAAAAGGTGAGGGCAGTAAGGCCTTGACTCCGGCGGGTGGCGGGAGTAGAAACAGACTAACCTGCACCGTGCAAAATGGCCGCTGTGAACGGACTCGTGTCGGAGAAGACCAAGAGGGCGACTGATCTCATGGATGAACTCCGTGATCTTGCGCCGGAGAGCATGCGCAGTGAGCTGCCGCAGATTGGCGTTTTTGGTCAGCAGTCTGCCGGTAAGTCGTCGGTCCTTGCGGCGCTGTCGTCCATCGAGTTCCCATCGGGCTCATCGACGACCACGCGGTGTGTGACGCAGGTTGTCCTCCGGCCAGGGCCTGAGGAGCGCTGCACGGTCAAGCTGTTTGCGGTCGGCGACACGCCTGACGACAACGTTGCGGAGCTTGTCGAGTCGTTTGGCACGCAGACGACCAGTCTTGACACGGCAAAGGAGCGCATCACGGAAGCTACGGAGCAGATTGCCGAAGCCTATTCCGGGCGCAGCATGACGATGTATGCTGATGTCGAGATCCACATTCACGTGACCTCGCCGGGCTGCGTGACGCTTACCATGATCGACGTGCCTGGGCTGGTCTCGACCGGGATTTCCGACGCGGACCAGGCGGCCATTCGCAACATGTCGGAGCGATTCATGCAGCAGTCCCGGACGATCATTCTGGCTGTGGCGTCGGCGTCGGAGGATCCGGCCAACTGGGCTATTCTCGAGCTGGCCAAAAAGCACGATCCAAACCAGGCGCGGACGCTTGGGGTGATCAGCAAGGCCGACAAGGTCTCTTCTTCGGAGACTGGCGAACTGCGGTCCATTCTCTGCGGCAAGTCGGACAAGTACAATCTCATGCGCGGCTACACGCTCGTCAAGTGCCGGTCCGAAGCCGACGTCATGGGCGGCGTCACTCTTTCCGCGAGCCTCGACCAAGAGAGCCTGTTCTTCGCGACCACCGAACCATGGGCCTCACTCCAATCCACTATGAAGTCGGCTTTTGGGACGTCAAGGCTCAAGAAGCGGCTGGCGAACCTGCAGGAGGCGCATATCCGGAAGGTGTTGCCGGACGTGCGTGAGTCGTTTGAGGCCGAGCGGAGGAAGCTGGAGGCGGCCGTGGATGCTCTCGGCACCAAAATTGAGTCTGTCCAGGAGCAGATGCAGTGCATGCAAGAAATCTTTGACGACATCGCGGGCGACTTTGAGGCGGTCCAGCGCGGCAAGTTTGCCGACGCCAGGGTGGTCAAGCCGCTCATCCTTGGCAAGATCGCTGCCGACGAGACGGATGACGGCGCGGGCTCGTCCGACGTGTTGCATCTCGCTGATGACAGGCTAGCCGCACTGGAGATGCGGTTTGGGTGGCGACTGCGGGCATGGCTCGAGGCCGAGAACGCGACTTTCAAGACCAAAATGGCTGTGGCGGCCAGCGTGAAGAGCATCGATCGCGATCTGATGTTCTGCTCGGGAAAGGATGGAGAAGAAGATGCAGCACGCGAGGCTGCGGCCGCGGCGGCGTTGCGGGCGGAGCTTGTGGAGCGAATCAACTACTCGCGCGACGACTCGCTTGCTGGCCTTTTCGTGCCGTTTGAGATCTTCCGGTCGATCTTTGTGGAGCGGCTTGTGTCGTGGCGCTGCGTGGTGAACGAGCACGCTGAGCTGGTGTTTGCCGGCATCCGCAACCTGTTGCGCGAGGTGGTCAAGCAGACCATCGCCAAGCACAGCATCCTATTTGACCGCTTCCCGGCGCTTGGTGGGGTGGTCAAGGGCGTGGTCGAGACTGTGGTAACCAAGTACATCGATGAGGCCGTCCACGAGCTCGAAGAGCTCTTTGTTCAGGAGCGGTCGCCGCACACGCTCAACGACTTGCTCCTCCACCAGTTTATGGAGAAGAGCCTGGCGCCGTTTGAAAATGCGATCGAGAACTACCGCTGCGACGAAAATGGCAACCTTGTCATCGCGGAGGATGCCTTGCGGTTGCTTGTCCAGAACCACTGGTACCTGCGGGACCTGTCGCGGGAAGACTACGAGGCGATCACCATCCACAACGGCCTCGACGCATACCAGGGTGTTGCATCGCGGACAATCGTGGACACGACGGCCAAGATCGTGATCAAAAACCTGCTGGAGCGGCTGACGAGGGCGCTGCAGCGGCCCGAAGCCGATCTGATTAGCGCAGCCGAGTGGCAGCAGGTGTTCTACGAGTCAGCGTCGACGGTGATGCGGCGGCGGCAGCTGGAGCAGCGGCTCGAGCGGGTGCGGGACTGTCTGACCGCGCTCAACATGCCGGTGTGAGTAAGCAGAGTAACACGCACGAATTTTTCAAGAGGAGTGGCTACAGCGTGTGGTGCATCGGCTACCGGGCGGTCCACCCGCCGTCAATGGTCAGCGAGGTGCCGGTGACGGAGCGAGCAGCGCTGGAGGCGAGGTACATGATCATGGAGACGACTTCGTCGATGGAGACAAACTTCTTGGACGGTTGTGCGGCAAGGATGACGTCGCGGACGACTTCTTCTTCGGAGATGCCGCGGGCCTTGGCAGTGTCCGGGATCTGCTTCTCGACGAGCGGGGTGAGGACGTAGCCCGGGCAGACAGCGTTGACGGTGATGCCCTTGTCGGCGACCTCAAGAGCGACCGACTTGGTAAAGCCTAGCAGGCCGTGCTTGGTGGCGACATACGCTGACTTGTACGGCGAGGCGACAAGGGCATGCGCCGAGGCAACGTTGATAATACGGCCGTGCTCGGCGTCGATCATGTCCGGCAGGACAGCGCGGGTCATGTGGAACGGAGCCGAGAGGTTGACCGCCAGCACCTTGTTCCACATCTCATCGGAGAACTCGTGGACTGGAGCCACATGCTGGATGCCAGCGTTGTTGACGAGGACTGAGACGTTTCCCAACTCGGCCGTGATGGTGGCGACAGCCTCGACAGCAGCCTCGGACTCGCCGAGCCAAGCCGGGACAAAGACCACGTTCCCGCCGGCACCCGCCTCCTCGGCCGCAGCCTTGACGCTAGCGACGGCCTGCACATGGCTTCCGTCCCGAGCCTCGGGTGCGATCATGCCGACCGAGTAGCCTGCGGTGGCAAGTGCCTCCGCGGCACCGAGGCCAATGCCCGACGACGCGCCTGTGACCAGAGCGACCTTTCCGGCGCCCTCTGGGAGCGGGCTTGCTGCCGTGCTTGCCCACTGTCGGCCGACCTGCATCCGAACCGCCATCCGTGTTGCCCACATGCTCCCTTGATGAGTGACGGGTGAGTGCAGTGTGGCGCTTTCCGTCTTGCGCTCGCCGTAGCTGGCGTGCACCATGAGCGGTTTGGTGGCTGCCGGGACGATGTGAACGATTCAGAGTGCGATCCTGGCTCGGACATCAGCTCAAGGGAGCAACACAAAGGACTTTGCCGTTGTTTGATGCATTTTTGTTTGTGAGTGTGTGTGGCCTATGTCTGGCCCATCCCCGTCTGGCCCATCCCCGTCTGGCCCACCCCCGTCTGGCCCACCCCTGTCTGGCCCATTCCCGTCTGGCCCACCCCCGTCTGGCCCACCCCTGTCTGGCCCATCCCCGTCTGGCCCACATGCGGGCTTTCTGTCGTGTAATCGCATGTTCGTTCATTCATTCGTTCGTTCGTTCGTTCGTTCGTTCGTTCGTTCGTTCGTTCGTTCGTTCGTTCGTTCGGTCGTTCGTTCGTTTCGTTCGTTCGTTTCGTTCGTTCATTCGTTCATTCATTCGTTCGTTCGTTTCGTTCGTTCGTTCGTTCATTCATTCGTTCGTTCGTTTCGTTCGTTCGTTTGTTCGTTCGTTTCGTTCGTTCATTCGTTCGTTCGTTCGTTCGTTCGTTCGTTCGTTCTGTCATTCGTTCGGTCGTTTGTGTTTTTGTTTGTTCATTGGTGACTGATGATTATCGTTTGTTTGTTTGATTGTTTGATTGTTTGTTCGTTTGTTCGATGTGCTTCACCCTAATCGGCCGTTGCGGGAATTCGGTAGGAACAGGCGGAGAGGACCACTGGAGGAGGGGGGGGGGGGGGGGGGGGGGGAGGGGAGGGGGGAGGGGGGGGAGGAGGTGGTGACAGACACATACCGCTCACATTGCACCACTCGACTGCACCCAGGTCGGGCATTGCACTACCCGTAGTTTGAGACTTGGTAGACAGAGGCAGCATGGCAAAGGGCTCCAAGAAGAAGCAGCGGGTGAGGACCAAGACCAAGAAGACCAAGAAGACCAAGAAGACCAAGACCAAGAAGACCAGCAAGGCGGCAAAGGACGCCAGTGGCAGTGGCAGTGGCAGTGGCAGTGGCAGTGGCAGTGGCAAGGGCAAGGGCAAGGGCAAGGGCAAGGGCAAGGGCAAGGGCAAGGACGGCTGGAGCGGGAAGCGCAAGGTCAAGGTCCGGAAGAACAAGGGCAAGGGCAAGGGCAAGGGCAAGGACAACGTCGACGATGATGTTTCCTTTGGATCGGTCGATGGCAGTGATGACGGGTCAAAGGGCAAGCGCAAGGGAAAGAAGCTTGGCCACGATCACACCGCCAAGGTCCGCCTTGCGGAGCACCCGGTCGACTCGTCGTACACGTACTCGTACACTGACATTGATTCGGAAGAGATGCGACTGCGTGTGGCGCGGGAGAAGGGCTCGTCGAGCTCTTCGTCGAGCTCTTCGTCGTCGTCTTCGTACTCGACGTCGTCGTACTCGTACTCGACGTCGTCGTACGAGGTGCTGCTGCGGCCGCACAAGCGCAAGCGCTACCGCGTGCTTTACAACACGTACACGTACTCGGGCTACGACGAGCTGCCGGCGCCATCGATGGTTCCTGTGGTGATCGAAGAGCCCGAGCCCGAGATCCGCAAGGTCCACAAGAAGCACTACCGCCGGCGGCGGGTGCTTGTCAAGCGCCCGTCGCGGTCGAGGCGGTCAGCGGTCATGCTCGGCGGTTCGGTGGTGCCGGCGTATGATTACGACGACCCGCGCGTCGCCCAGATTCATGACATGGAGGCCAAGTATGCCGAGATGGATCACAAGCTCCACCACCTGCGCTCCAAGTCGCACCGCAAGTCGCGCAAGTACATTCACACTCTCGACGACGTCGACACCCGCATCATCAAGTCTAACGCCTATGCGCGTGCCGAGCGTGCCGATGGCACGGACGCGTCGGCCGGCTCTCCCGGCAACTCAGCCGACAGCGCCGCCGACGCCAAGAAGGGCAAGGGCAAGGGCAAGGGCAAGGGCAAGGGCAAGGGCAAGGGCAAGGCGAAGAAGGCCAAGGGCAAGGCCAAGAAGGTCAAGAAGGTCAAGAAGACCAAAAAGACCAAAAAGGCCAAGAAGACCAAGAAGGGCAAAAAGGTCAAGAAGACCACAACGACCGCGACCACGACCAAGACCAGGCGGCGGAAGAGCAAGAAGGCCGAGAGCGGAGACGGCGACGTGCCCGACAAGAGCTCGGTTAAGAGGAAGCGGAAGCGGACGAAGAAGAAGAAGTCGGCGTAGCAGCGTCGGCGTTACCCGCAGGAGCAGCGTCGATGTAAAAGTAGTGCCGGCCAACAGCGGCCTCTAGCTTGGACTCGAGAATGGCGACGTCGAGGACCGACTTGTGCGAGGGAGTGAGGCGGCGGAGGGCGGCAAAGCAGGCCCAGGCGTCCCAGAAGTGCTGGCGGTACCAGTACGTCACACCGAGGTCCTTGTACACCGCACCCAGCAGCGGGTGCTGCGCCAGGCCGGCCTTCATGTACTCGATAGCCAGGTCGTAGGCCGACCATTGAAGAGCGGCCATACCGGTCATGACGTCGACCATGCCGGCTGACGAGCCGTCGAGGCCGGCGAGGGCGGTGATGGCCAGCGAGTCGCTCTGCAGCGCCGGCGACGCCTTGAGCTGCGCGGCGCCGGTCACAATGTCGGTCTCAAAGATGGCAACCTTGGCGTCGGCCTCGAGGCTACGCTCGTCAGCGGAGATGCGCCGGCCAAAAGTGCGCTCGAGCTGGGCAAACGGCTCCGAGCCCGCCGACCGGGCCGAGGCAGCGAGCGCGTGCATCGACGCCGAGACGTCGGCGCCGAGCCCGAGCATGGCGCCGAGGTACTCGAGATACGCCTGCACAAACTCGGAGCCGTCGGCGTTGTCGGCAGGCTCGGCGACGGCGGCGGCGGCACGCGAGGAGGCGGCGGCGAGGACCGAGTCTGGTGCCGAGAGCGCTAGCAGACCGGTCCGATTGGCGAGCAGGTTGTGGAGGAGCGCATCGAGCTCGCCATCACGGGCGAGGACCCGCGTGGCGAGGACCGAATCGTCGTCGTCGGCCGAGTCGGCAAGCGGAGCAAAGGCCGAGCGCGGCTTGGCCACCAGCGCCGGCTCGCCGCCGAGTCGCACCCCCACGCACTGCAGCTTGGCGACCACCGGCGCGCCGCCGCGGCGGTAGTGGTACTCGAGCGAGTACGGGAGCGTCTCTTGAATCGACTCGAGGTGAAGGAAGACCTTGGGATGGAGCCGGGTGTGGTAGAGGAGAAACTTGAAGAGCGCGCCGCGCTGCGGCGGCGTGAGGATGTCCAGGACCGCCGACGCGTCGTCGAGCGGGAGAAACTGCGCCGCCGCCAGTCGCTGCCAGTCCTCAGGCGCGGCGCCGTCGTTGCCAACGTAGCCTGTCAGGTACTCGATGCCGTGGACTTGCGAGTGGAGCGGGAGGGCGAGCGGCGCAGCGCGGAGGACTGGCATGACCTCGCCGTCGGCTAGCTCGTCTTGGGCCTCGATGCCGTACGCCACTTCCATGTCAAAGCGCGAAGGCAAAAGGTGGGATCGGCCGGCCCACATCTTGGACTGAGTCACACCGAGGCGGAACTCGAGGTCGCGCAGCGCGTTGAGCGCGTGCAGCGACATCTCCATGGTGGCCGACGGCGTGGCAAGAGCCTCTGCCGTCCACACACCTGGCGGCAAGTGCTTCGGCGTATCCCACACCGAGACAAACACGTTTGTGTCGGCAAAGTCGTACACAATGTCGTTGGAGACCATCAGGAGCTTGTTCTCAGCGTCCTCGATCTGCTCGACCACACGCAGCACCTTGTCACCAAGAAAGACACGCAGCCAGGTCCGCTCGACTGCGGCGGACTCACCCGACTCCATCGGCGTCTCGACAAGGGCAAAGTCCAAGGTGACGAGGGCACCGCGCGTGGGCTCAGGCTCGGGAGTGGGAGTGGGAGCGGGAGCGGGCGTGGTAGCGGTGGAGGGCTCGGGGATGGGAGTGGCGGGGATAGGATCCGCCTGCGTCGCGGGCTCCGACGCCACCGATGCGTTCTTCTTGGCCGGCGAAGCGTAGGCAGGCTCGTGAGTGGCCGAGCCCAAGCCGGTCGACAGGCGGCCACCAGCCAGCGCCACCTGCAGTCGTCGTGCGGCGGTATGTATGGGGAGCGGGGGTAGAGAGAGGCCAGATCAGTCCATGTTGGCCCAGATGAGCGTACGCCAGCCGATGCCGAGCCAGATCAGTGCACGCCAGCCCATGCAGACCCACGCCAGTCCATGCCAATCCACGCCAGCCCATGCCAGCCCATGCCAGTGCCATCGATGTAGAGAGTGAGTGTCCCATGGCGCGTCACCCGAGTCACGAAGGGGGAAGGGAAGGCGAGCAGAGGGGGGGGAGGGAGCGGGAAGCGGAGAGAAGACGGCACAGATGCGGTACGTACAAAAGGAAGGAACGGCACCATTGCACGGAGCATTGCGAAGAGGTGCAGTAACAGCGAGACAGGTTGGCGACTTGGTTTTCATCCACCTCCTCCCCATGCAGTCCGGGGAGGGGGGTGGCCGCCGGCTGCGATCGATCGCCGACACTTTGATGTTGATCATGACCACGATCACGATCACGATCACAACCTCCACCCGCTTGCCCCCCCCCCCCCCCTTGGTCCCCAACCCCAACCTCGACACAAAAGCGGTACACTTGGCTCTTTTTCCGAGAATGGACGACACGCGGTCGCAATCCGGTACGGATAATTGGAGAGGCTGATGTGAGGTGGAGGGTGTGTGGGGTGGGGAGGAGAGGGATGCGGGGGTAGGGTGGGTGGGGGGGGGGGGGGCGGGGGGGGGGGCAGCCCCATTGACAGGCATAGCTGAAGAAGACACAAGCACAAGATGAGGGGAGAAAAGGGGAGGCATGGGTATGGTTTGAAGGAGCTTGTGGTATTAGTTAGACTGTTGATGACACTCTTCGTCTTTCTCTGCCGTTCGTTGCTCCTCTACCAGTCGTGGAAGGTGTCGCCGTGGAAAGAGCGACCCAAACGGGGAAAAGAGGATGGTTATTCCCCTTCCATTGGTTTCTCGCCCACCCAAAGAGTGCACGACATGGCGCCTCCGTTCCCCCCTCCCCCCCCCCCTCCACACACACGCACTCACAGGTGGTTGCATACTGTAGATGATGTCTCGTTCGAGCCGCTTCCGGCGACGTTTGCTCTGGATCCGGTGGTGCGGCTGCCGAATGGGGGCCCGAGCTGGGAACCGCGACAGGGCCTGTGGTGGCGCAGCGGGTGATGTATGATGCGGCGGGCAACAACTTTGTGATGACGTACGAGCACGAAGACCGGCTGTGCGTGGCGGTGGTGATGGCCGACTCGCTGGAGCAGGTCGGGTCTGTGGTGGCCAAGGACGGTGACGCATCGTCGAGCGCTGCAAGCGAGCCTGGCAGCGCGCCGGCGACCGTGCTGGGGTACACGCACGCCAAGCGGGCACGCGTACTTGTGGGCGTGGACGAGCGGTTTGCGGTGTGCCCGGTGGTTGACTCTGTCATCAACCTGCCTTCGCAGGTCGGCGATCCGGCGTTGTATGCGCCAGCGGGGACGGTGACGTTCTCGCTTGCGCACCGCGACGCGGCCAATATGCTGTTGGGCGTCACGCCTGTGGAGACCTCGACGCGGTTTGCCAATGACAGCCTCCGTGAGCAGGCTCTCGCCTTTCTCAACACGCCGTCGCCGGCGTCGCTCGGGGCTGCGTGGAAGATGCTTGTGTTCAACGGGTCGAGTGCGGATCTGAAGCGGCTGGTGGGCAACGACGTGGCGCATGCGGACGGCCTGGCCATGGCGACGGGCACATCGTCGAAGAACTCGTCGTACTACTCGGAGGCGTACCGTCTGACGACGCTCTCAAGCTTCCCGGACCACATGGCGCCGTGGATGGCGCAGGAGGGCTACTACGGATCGGGCCTCTCGGCGTTCTGCGCCTCGTGCGGCTACTCGGTTAACCTCTCGAGCCTCAACGTCGACGAGTGGCAGGTCGCGCTGCCGCACTCGTCGACGTGCCAGCTCGAGACGTGCAACATTCCGATTGACCGGTCGCTGGCGCACAAGCCGGCGTCGACTCAGCCGCGGACCGTGGCCACCGGCCCGGTCTCGCCGCAGGCCTTTTACGTCATTGACGCCGAGGGACAGATCTCGATGTACACCACTTCGGCTTCAGTTCTGCTTTCGCAGACCCGGGCCCGCCAGTGGCTCATGATTCAGCGGGCGGCTGACCGCGCGTCGGCGTCGTCGTCGTCGTCGGCGTCGTTGTCGACTTCCAAGTCAGCCTTTGGCTCATCGGGCAAGACGGCGAGCAAGAAAAGACGAGCTCGTCGGCGCAGCAGCAGCAGAAAGAGGAAGATATGCTTGCTGCTGCCATCGCTGCCTCGCTGCAGGAGCAGTCATCGCAGAGCAAGGTCTCGGAGTTTATGGGCGACACCGCCGGCATGTCCGAGGACGAGCTCCTCGCGCAGGTCATGGCTATGTCGCTGGCCGAAGCCGAAGCTTCCAGCGCGAAACCCGCTGTTACTGATGATGGCACCGCAACCGACGGTGCTGACGGCGCGGACGGCAGTGTCAGCGCCGAGGTCGAGACGCCGGCGGTCCCAATGTTCGAGGTTGGCCTTGCGGTCTGTGTTGCGGCGGATGCCGCGCTCATCCTCAAGCTGCCTGCCGGGATCGAGGTCGAAACCAAGGCCGATGCCGAGGCTCCAGCTGGAGCCGCGGGCGCGGGCAACGACGACACCGAGAACGCTCCTGCTGCGGCCGAGGCCGAGGCCGAGTCTGGGCTCGAATCGGATGCGACGCCGACGGCCGGCAGCATGATGTCGAGCCTGTTTGGCGGCAAGACGCCGACGTCTGACAAGGCTAGCGCTGGGTCGGCGGCGACGACGGCGTTTCCGGCCGTGGACAGCGAGTCTGGGCTCGATTCGGATGCAACGCCGACGGCCGGCAGTATGATGTCGAGCCTGTTTGGCGGCACGACGCCGAAATTTGGCAAGGCGACAGCTGGGATGGTGGCGTTTCCCTCCAAGGGCAGTGAGTCGGACCTCGATTGGGATACAACGCCGACGGCCGGCAGCATGATTTCGAGCCTGTTTGACAGCACGGCCCCGTCGGGCAAGGCGAAAGCTGAGACGAAGGGCGGCGAGGGCTTTGGCGAAGTCAACAAGATCTTTGACGGCATTGGCTTTGTGCTGGCTATGCGGTCGAACACCAACTCGGCCAACAACCACGCGCCGGTGGACGCGCTGCTGTACTTTTCGGGCAAACTCGATGCCGCCAACGAGGGTGTGGCGCGCGCCGACGAGATCATCGAGCTCGATGGCAAGGTCACGAGCGTAGCGGCATCGTCCAACTCGTCGCTGGTGCATGTGGCAATCGAGCGCAACGGAAGCATCTTCCTCCGCACTTACTTTATGACGCTCGAACGACTGGTTTTTGTGGGCGAGAGCGCGCTGGCGACCGGCGCTCCAGTTGTCCGGCTCGTACCGCTGCTGGTAGGCGGCGACAGCTCGATGCAGACCTTTGCCGCCGACGTCTTCCACGAGCTCAATAAGCCGTCCAACGACAAGAAGTACGGCTGCGAGATGCTTATTGCCCTCGACAACACTGGCGGCGTCTTGGCCTTTGAGGTCACCGGCGGTGTGGTGCGGTCCGACGAGTCCGAGAGTGGCCTAGTCGTGCCGCTGGCACCTGCCAACGCGCTCGGTGCAGCCATCCTCTGTGCAGCCAGCGGAACTGGCATTGCCGACGTCACCTACGTCCCGTCGGCACATGTCCTTGCCCTGCTGCGGACCGATGGCTCGATGCGATTCCTCTCGACCGAGACCAAGAGCGTCGTGGCAGCGTCTGCGTCTGCGTCTGCGTCTGCGTCTGAAGCTGCCACGCCGACACCGACGCCTACAGTCTCTGACACGTCGGCACTCACGGTCCAGGCGCTGGCAGGACTCGGCGCTGCGCTTGTTTCACGCCCGCTCAGTTTTGAAGGCGATGTGCATCCAGTGTTCACCGTGCGGGGGGCGGGCTTTCACACGACGAGCTGCCTTGTGGCGACGTCAACCGACGCCAAGCAGAACTCGCCCGTGGTGGCGCGGGCGCGACTGGAGAATCCAACCATTCTGCACTCGATCTCGCTGAAGCTCCAGTTCCGCAAGGGCATCCAGGCGTCCTCGCCGCATGCCGACCGGATGTACAAGTTGGTTATTTCCGAGGCACGCTCGGCGTACACTTCCGAGACCAGCTCCTCGCTCCGGGTCGAGATGGAAGTCAACCTCAAGGATCTGACGGCGCCGTCGGCCGCCGAGCGGGTCCTCACTGTTCCGATCATGCACGCCGGGCCGATCTCCTCGCTCCACGTGTCGTTCACCCCGATCATCACCGACGAAGAGCTGTCGGCCGAAGCTGCGGCTGCGGCTGCGGCTGCGGCTAAGGACGAAGCCAAGGACGAGGCCGAGGCCGAGGCAGCGACCGCGGCAGCAAGCGCTGACAAGTCCGAGACCGAAGGCGAGGCCGAGGAGACGGCTGCAGCTGCAGACGCAGACGCGGCGGATGCTGATGCTGATGGCAAGAGTGCGCCCCCGCCCCCGCCCCCGATGCCGACTTCGGGTGAGCTGCCCAAGACGAAGATCGCGCCATCCAAGGAGCTGGCGAACACTGTCACTGGTACTGCTCCCAAGGCCAAGGTTAAGCCAGACGCACCGTACGCGTTGCTCACGTTCTGGCTGGAGATCCGCGAGCGCGTGGACGCAGCGCCATGGGCTGTCGATGCGCTGCCGATAGTCTCCGAGTCGGCGGCGCTGCAAGCGCAGCTTGTGCAGGTTCTCAACATGGAGTCTGCTGTGCCGAGCCGGCTGGAGGCCGCGGCGCGGATTCTCAACAATGTGCTTCCGACAGTGGCCGGCCAGCTGAGCGAGGCGCAGATCGAACTCCTTGGCAGCATTGAGCTGGACAAGCTGCTTGTCAACGGCGTACTCTCTGCACCATCCGAGGTTGTGCCTTCGGCGGCGACGCTGCTACAGCTCGCGCTGGCCGCGCGGGCACAGGCGGCGGATGTGACCGACGACGAGCTGCGCGAGACGATCAACTCGCTGGTGGGCGAGGCAGTGGCGGCACTTACTGCGCGGAAGACGACACTCGACGGCGCCAAGGCTGTCATCCGCATCCTGCAGTCGAATTGGGACGCGTTTGGCCCTCTCGCGTTTTCGGCAGCGCAGAACGCACTCTGCGATCTGGGCCGTGAGTTGGCGGAAGCCGAGGCAGGTGATCCGGCCAGAGCCCAGCTCTCCGCGCTCCATCCCGAGTACAACCCCGGCGTGTTGCTGAACAAGCACGTGGCACCGCTGGTGGTGGTCGACTCTGCGCTGCACTCGACGGCAATGGCGAACACGGTGAGCAACGCGTTTGCGCCGATCTCGATCCTGCACAGTTCGACTAAGCAGCTTCACGCGGCCCAGCTGTGGGACACGTACGACATCACCGACTCGCTGACCTGCATTGGCTCAGCCAAGGGCGCGTCGTACTCGACAAAGACCATCCGCTTTGGTGACTACAACATCTCGTCCACCGTCCCGTTCTGGGTCGCGTTTGATCTTGGGACGCCCACGCGTCTTGACCTCATCACGCTGCCGAACACTTCGTATGTCATGGGTCTCTCCATCCTCGGTTGGAACGTCGACGGCGGGTCGACCGAGGCGCTCGACGCTGCCCACGCCAGCGCGGCTTCGGGTCACATCCCTGCCGGTGCGACCAAGCTCCTCGGGTCGTCGCAGCTCTCGGCCGACCACACCGAAGTCGTTGAGGGCCCTGTTGTTGTCCGCTTCCTCCACTTTAAGTGGATGGCGTCGTACCACGGCACCATGAGCATCTCGGGCGTGTACGGCGTGGCCAACGTGCCGGCACCAGGAGCGCCGCTTGAGGCGCAGCTGACTGCGCTCGCCGAGCGCGAAGCTGCAGCGGCTGAGGCTGCAGCCGCTGCTGTCGCCGCTCAGGAGCAGCTCCGCGAGGCCTTGTCCGTGGCTACGGCACTGACAGGCGAGGCTTGCGACAGTGACGCTGCGTTCAACACCCAGGCGCTGTACAAGTCGGCGCTGGCAGCGGTGGCCACCCGATTCTGCTCGCATCGACTGCTGCTCCAGATCCGCCGCGACGTCGCCGCCCGCGAAGACATCGCCATGTGCGGAAGCGCCGAGGCATGGACCGAGCCACCACCGGCGCTGGCCGAATCCCGCGGCCCGCTCGCCGACACGGATGCCTTTGAGTGTGTTCATGGCAAGCAGCTGCTCGCTGAGCTGTTCTTCCTCCTCATGCCTGCAAACGGAGTGCCGCTCAAGACCGTCGAGATCCGAACGGGCGACGATGGCAGTACTAAGAAGGTCCAGAAGCTAGCGGTGGCCTTTGAGCCCTCGCTCGACGATGCCGCCACCATCTTTGAACAGTTCTGCATGGCTGGGCCCGTACAGGTGACCAAGGCGGCGATGACGTACCTGCAGGCGGTGGTGGGTGCGTTCATGGGCGATGACTTTGCACCGCTTCCGGCGATGCTGCTCTCCAGGTTCTTCCGCCATTCGTCGGAGACCGACACCAGGACCCGGGCGACGGCGTTCCCGCTCGTCGCCGCGCTGGTCTCACCGTCGGCAGTGGCCACCCTCACGACAGTGATCATCAAGGAAATCCGCGAGCTGCTGGTGGTTTCTCCGCTGGACCTCGAGTTCCTCGGCTGGTCGCTGCTCTTCCTCACTGACATTGTCAAGCGGACGTCGAATGCAATCAAGCCTGCGGTAGCCGACGCGGTGGTCTCGGACAAGCTCCTCGGCCTGCTGTCTGAGCTCCTGGCGTCGCCGCCGGTGGCGGCCGACGGCTCGCTGGTGGTCATCATTGCCCAGCTTATTTCATCCACTGCCAGTCTGCTCCGGGCTTCGGATGTGGTCATGCTCTTTGGCGAGTCCTCGTTTGACGAGCTGGTCTCGTCGGTCTATTCAGCGAGCATGACGGCAGATGCGTGGGTAGCGTCAGCGGTGTCGGACATGATGCGGGCGCTGACCTCGTTCGAGGCCGGTTCTGGCTCGGGCGCGTCAAGCTCGTCGGGCTCGGCGGCTTGGGCCGACTCGGGCTCGCTCCCGTGGTCCAAGGGTCTCTTTGCCGCCAGCGCGAGCGGGTCCACGCCGGCGCCAGTCCACACCGGCGTCGGCATCACGCTCGCACCGGGCAACGCCTACATGGGCGTGGAGAAGATCCTCGTCAAGACGCCGTCATCGTCGCCGGCGTCAAGCAGCTCGTCAAGCTCGGCCGGGGGAGCCAGCTCGAGCGATGCTACGGTTTCCGACATGGTGGCCAAAGTTGTCGCCAACCTTGCGCCATCGACGTCGCCGATCAACCTCAACGGCGTGGCTTCGATCAACTACGCCGAGCTCAAGGCTCTGACCGCTGCCGATGCCGAGAAAAAGGCGTCGGTGGCGGACAGCGACATGGGCGACGGGTCTGGCGAGGCCACCGACAAGGGTGACGACGACGGCGAGGCCGCCAAGACTGCAGCCATTGCTGCCGCGGAGGCCAAGGCAACCGAAGCTGAGGAGAAGCTTCGGGTCCGTGAGCTTGTGGTGACGCGGGTGGCCAAGCTCTTGGCCAAGCCTGACGAGCTGTCTGCGTCTGCAACGAGCGAACTGCTGTCGATCATGTCGACCGCAGTCGACGCGACGGTCAAGGGCAAGGCCCGGGATGGCGCATACCCATCGCTCTCGCCGGAGAACGTGGGCGCGCTGGCTGCGTTCCTGCAGACCCAACCGCCTCCGGCGGTCTACGAGTTCAACCTTGTGCTCAACATGCTTGCCACTTGCTCAGGCGATGTGCTTGTGGGCGTGGCGCGCGAGGTTCTGCCTGTGGCGCTCGCGCACCCGGGCGCGCTCGCGGTGATGAACTCGATCAACGCGATTGTGTCTGCGCTCAAAACCTCAGCCGAGGCGCTGCAGGCGCTCGTGGACCTGGTGCTGGCGCTCTGGCCTACGGTTCTGGAGGCGCCGGGCACGATGTTGGTGTTTTCGTCGATGGTGTCGACGCTGCAGGCCAGCATCAGCGACGGCGAGAGTGAGGACAAGGCTTTGACGGGTGTGCAAGTGAGCACGGCCTCGGTTGCGGCGCTCGGCGACGCAGTCCTTGATCTCATCTGCCTGGCCATGTCGGGCTACAAGATTTCTGACGAGGCGGGCGGCATCAAGGCGACGTCGGCAGTCCAGACGCACGCGGCGGAGCTCGCCGGCGCGCTGCTGGGCATCCTCGCTGCACTCGTCGCACATCCCGCGCCCGAGACGAGCTCAGGCGTGCTACTCGCTGCAGTTGACCCGGTGGCCCTTGGCATTGTGGTCTCGTTTGTCGAGCTGCGGTCGGCGCGGACGCTTGCCAACAAGGCACGCGACTTGATGGCGTTCCTGGGCGAGAACGCAGAGGCGGCACAGGTTGCCGTCGCCGGGTGCTTGCAGGTGCTGTCGAGCGAGAAGGGCGCGCGAGCGATGCATCTGACCCAGTCGACACGGACAAACGCGGCACCGGTGGCCGAGAACGTGCTGGCGGTGATGATGAGTCTGATCAAGTCGAAGGAAGCTGCCAACGCATTTGCGGAGCTCGGCGGCCTCGACACGCTTGTCTCGCTGGTGCCGGGCGATGCCAGCAACAAGAGCGCAAGTGCGGCCGGTGCCAAGACCAGTATCAGTGCGAGCCAGGGAGATGCGTCTGCGGCGGTGACTGGTGCAGCGCTGCCGACCTCGTCAGAGTTTGGGCTTGCGGTCAAGCAGGTTAGCTCGGGCAACTCGTCAAGTCCCAGCACGGGCGGCGACTCAACTGTCCGTGTTGTCTCGGGCGAGTGCTCTGTGATCTCGCAGTCGACCGGGTATGCAGCATACCTGGTGGGAACGTCGTCGGGCACCTGGTCCGTTCCGTTTGGTGCAGGCGAGAGCGAGCACTACGTGACGGTCAAGCTGCCGTCGGCGATGCTTGTGCGAAGCGTGAACGTTAATGTGCAGCCAAATGGCTCTTCGGCGTTCTTTGCGATTCTGGAGCTCTCGATGCATGAGAGCAAGCGGTTTGAGCCTGTGGGCGTAGAGGTGTACAACATGGGCGCGACGCCACCGACATTCAACCTTCCACCGTCGCACCGGGCCAAGTACCTCAAGCTGCGGGTCATGATGCACCCAGGTGCTGCGGCCGGCATGTCGCTGCAGATCACGTCGTTGGCGATCCGGGCGCAGAACTTTGCGGCTGCGGATGCGGCCGATGTCGACGGGGCGGCTGGGAGCGGCAAAGCGCGCGTGGCCAAGCTGTCGATGGCAGGCGTGATGCGGTACATGGCACACGTGTGTGCTATGTCAGACTCGCTGTTTGCGCGTCTTGTCTCGCGCGATCAAGCGACGTCGCTGATGCAAAAGCTGCTCGAGGTGTGTGCGACGCCTGCCGGCGCACGATCGTCGGCGCTCCCGGTCCTGCTTGGCCTGGCACGGCACTCGCTCGATCTTGGGCTCCACTTTCTGGAGAAGACGCTTTCGGGGAGCGAGCTGACTGAGACGCATGCCGAGATGGTGAGCATGGTGTGCTGGTCCAAGGACGAGAGCTCCAAGGTTGCCTACGCGTACAAGTGGCTGGCGAGCAAGCTTGCCAACGCGAGCGAGGCCAGGTTTTCTCTCGCGCCGTTTGTGGGCGGACTGGCGGATGCGCTGCGGGTCTCGGGCTATGTGCCCGAGGATGTCAACGCCGGCGCGGTTGTTGCGCTCACCGAGTGGGCGACGTCGGCCGGAACCTCGCGCGAGGATGCGGTGTGTGCGGCCAAGATGGTTGATGCCTACGCGGGCATTCTGGGGACTGATGTCACCATGGCGGCAGTGGAGAGCGTGGCGCGCCTCGGCGAGCTGCCAGACGAGGCTGTGGCCGCTGCGGCTGCCGAGGCGAGCAGCGCCAGCGCAGCGCTCGACCCGCGGTTCCATATTCTGGAAGCTCTTGTTGGCGCCGAGGAGCGCAGCGCGTGGATGATCGCGAACGGGGTGGTGACCCGGATCCGCGACGCGCTGAAGAGCGCGCTGGCCGGCTCGCACTGGGCCGAGGCCGGGCGCATGGCGGCGGTTCTCTCCGGCCTGGCCATGACAAGTGCTGGGCGGGCGGCGCTGGTGGCGCCGGCTGGCGAGCTGTACACTGTTGTGGTCGACGGCGTGGTGGCTGGGATCAAGGCAAGCGATGACGTCGGCAACAAGGGCAAGGGCAAGGAGGAGGCAGCGGTGCCGGTGCCACTGTCCTCGGCCGAGGCTCTTGGCGGCCTCCTCAAGACGATAAGCACGAACGACGGAGTTGAGCAGCAAGTGCTGGCTCGCACGGTGGTGAGCGCGCTCGAGGGCATGGGCGCGGGTAAGCCGTCGGCGGTGCTGGTGGCACTCCTGGGCGCCGCAGTGCTCGAAGACGAACGGTTTGTGGTTACGGCGTCGCCGGAACCGCTCGAGCTTGCGTTCCGGACATCGCAGCGCAGCCTGGAGCCAACCGAGTACTTTGCAGGCTCCAAGGTGATCAACGGGCGGCACGCCAAGATGCTCAACGGATGGATCAAGGACCGCGGGGTGCCGGGGCTTAAGCTGCCTGCAGCGTGGCGGAAGCGGTGGGACTCGTCGAGCGGTGGGGCCACCGAGTTCTTTGATGCCATTGTGGGCGCCGGGCCGTTTGTGTTTGTCATCTCGACGCCGACCGAGGTGTTTGGAGGCTTTTGCTCGGTCAACGTGGAGGCGCACAACTTGCAGAACCAGTACTTTGGCGACGAGAACTGCTTCCTCTTCAACTGCACCAACTCGTCAGTTTTCCTCCCGACCAACGCGTACAACAACCAGTTCCTGTACTCTTGTTCGACAGGCTCGGCGTACTTTGCCTTTGGCGGCGGACACGATCTCTCGTACTCGTTCGCGTCAACGTCGTCGAACTACGCCAACATGTACACGTACCAATGCGCCGAGGCGCCAGGCTCCAAGGTCACAAGCCAGTACAACTTTACGGTGGTCACGGCCGAGGTCTGGATGCTCGGCGGCCCCGGCAGCGAGCCGGGAGCCGACGGCGCAAGCTCGGCAGCGACCAAGGGCATGATGGCGCGGCTGAAGGAGAAGGTGGCGAGCGTGCCGTCGGGCGTGGTTGCAGCGCATGTCAACCCGGTCTTTTCGGCTGGCGGACAGACGCTCCTGACTGCGCTGCAGGGCAAAGAGGTGCCTGCGTCGTGTGGCTTTGCGCGGATTGACGGACCGACGACGGCGGTGCTGCGCAAGAAGACTCGCGTGGGCCACCTTGTGGTTCCGGACAGCGGCCCGGGCGTTGCTGAGTTGCGTTACGTCGAGCGGACAAGCGAGTGCCGGGTGGTGAGCCGGAGCGAGATCGACGTGCGCGAGTCGCCGTTTGTGCGGCTGCCGCAGGCCGTCAACGCGTTTGCAAGCGCCGGCGGGCTCGGGCAGCTACTGCAGATGGTAGCGGCGAGCTACAACGGGGTTGAGCCGTCGCGGGCGTCAGGCAAGCTGACATCGTCTGCGCTTACCGAGCTCCAGCTGCTGCTGGACGTGCCTGGGTACGCTGGGGCGTTCCTGGCGTCGCCGGCGTGCATGCACCTTGTTTTCAAGTCAATGGGCGTGGCCATACCGCGGTACCTGGCGGGTGTGGAGGCTGCGGCCAAGAAGGTGGCCGAGGCCAAGGCGAGCTCGGGGACGAGCGCGGCAGATGGGCCATCACCAACGGACAAGGCCAAGGACATGTTCCTGGACGTGCTCAGCTCGCTGCTCACGATCTCGAGCGACGTGGAGATGCGGCAGAGCCTCATCTCGAACGGGGTGCTTGGGGCGGTGCTGGCACGAATCTCGGAGCTGACCTCGACCGAGCCGCGGCGGCTGACGGCGGAGCAGCAGGCGGCCAAAGACAAGGCCGACGCGGAGCGCAAGGCCAAGCTTGAGCGCGAGCGCGAGAAGAACGCAGACAAGCAAGAGTACTGGGCCAAGGGCACCGGGTACGGAACAGGCTCGACGGCCGAGACCGCATGGGATCAGTCCAAGTACGCCGAGGAGATGGCCGAGCGCGAGCGGCGGGTCGGTCTGCTCCTCGACACGGTCACCGGGTGCGTTCTTGCCAAGAGCGTGCCAGACTCGCTGTTCACGCTGCTGGAGGGCTCGTGCCTCGTGCCGTTTGTGGGCTCGTACCTCCGCAACGACTCGCTGCTAGACATGGCCAAACACAAGTCGATCTACCTCGCGCTGATGCGGCTGGTCGAGGCGCTCTGCTCGCACGACGTGACGCTAGCGCTGTTTGACGACCTCGAGGGCGAGGCGACGAGTGTGTTTGCGCTGCTGAAGAAGCTGCACTCGTGCGCGTCGATGTTCCTCAAGACGGTCAACAAGATCGAGGGCAACAGCGAGAAGGGTAAGCGCAATGGCAAGGAGCCGGCTGCAGAAGAGGCGGCTGACGCCGATCCCAAGGCGGAGCCGGCTGCTGCAGACGACGGCGCCGAGACCGAGTCGGACGACGAGGCCGAGTCTGAGGATGGGGAAGCAGCTGGTGCGGGCCGAGGCATCGGGTTGGGCGACGAGACTGCGGCGTCGCAAGACGCTGGCAAGGCTGTTGCAGCAGCAATCATGTCGACGTTCAAGGTGTGCTCTGCGCGGATGAAGGAGTTTACCAAGGCGAAGAAGGGTGGCGGTGACGGAGCAGCAGTGGCAGCGAGCTCGGGCAAGGGCAAGGAGGCAGCCGAGGGCGAGGGCGAGGATGATGCGCGCAAGATCGAGCTCTACATGCAGTTTATGGAGGACCAGCAGTTTGACGAGATGGATATGCAGGATAGCGGCGGGTACAGCAAGCACCACTATGCGAGCAGCATCAGCTCATCGGGCGGCGACGTGAAGAGCAAGATGATGCGGCTGGCGCAGGAGGCGTCTGGCATCTCGGGCTCACTCCCGCTCTCGTTCGACTCGTCGGTCTTTGTGCGGATCGACGAGGAGCGGATGGATGTGTGGAAGGCGATGATCATTGGCCCTGAGGGCACGCCTTACGAGAACGGATGCTTTGAGTTCCACATCTTCTTCCCGGACGCCTACCCGAAGTCACCGCCGCTGGTCAACATGGAGACGAACGCCAACGGGACGCAGCGGTTCAACCCCAACCTGTATGCCAATGGCAAGGTCTGTCTCTCGCTGCTCGGCACGTGGGACGGTGACGCGTCCGAGATGTGGAACGAGGCTACGTCGACGTTCCTCCAGGTTCTCGTCTCGATCCAGTCGCTCATCATGGTGCCCGAGCCGTACTTCAACGAGCCCGGCTACGAGTCGTCGCGCGGCACGCCGTCGGGCGACGCCGAGAACCTCAGCTACACCCTCAACATCTACACCTACACACTGCAGACGGCCATCCTCGGGCAGCTGCGCAACCCGCCCAAAGGCTTTGAGGACGTTATCCGCGCCCATCTCTACATGAAGCGCAAGGAGATCCTTGCCATGGCGGCGCGCTGGAAGTCGTGCGCCGCTGGCGCGCAGAACTCGAACTACCTTTCCAAGATCGAAAAGTTCGAGACCGAAATCCGCGCCGAGTTTGAAGCCATGACTCCGCCCGAGCTCCTCTCCGAAGAGCTCGAGATGGAGGACAACGAGCTGGAGCAGGTCTTTGCCCTCTAGCATGTGTAAACGTCAAGGATGCCAAGCGCCCGCGCGTTCCCCCAATTAATTGTTGCCGCGACTGCCACGAGTCGTTAGCACTCGCAGCCGGCTATGCGAAGCGAAGCGGCTAACATCTTACTTTGCTAAGAGCTCTGATGGCGTCGACACAGTCGATGCGCGACGACGACGACGCGCGCCATCTAGGCGACCAATCCTTTCTTTGATTTCGTTTGTACGCGAGCCGTTGAACGGCGCTCACGTACACGCGGATCACCGTGCCAATTGGCACGGTGTGCTGGCAAAAGATGGCCAACACAGTAAATGCGAGGAAATCTCAAGCCGTCGAGCCAGCGGAGCGACCGCTCGGGCGGCAACCAAGAGTGTGTGCCCTCCCCACTGCTGGTTTTTCCATTCGGCCGCCCTCTCCTGTCGGACTTCCTTCTCCTTGGCCTCCCCCTCCCCCCGCGCGCCCACACCCATCTCACCCCATCCCCCCGCGCGCCCACACCCAGCATGACCGACACAACGGGAGGCGGATGGACATGCAGCGCATGTACGTTTGTCAATGGCAATGCGCACTTTCTCGTCTGCGAGGTCTGCCTCACTCGCCGGTCCGACTCGTCGGCACCCCTGTGGCATTTTGACGGCGACGGCGGCTTCCAGCCATACCATGCCGAGGCCCAGGCAGAGCTGGCGACCGCCGATGGACCTGTCGTCGTCCTGCGCTCATTACATGGAAAGTACTCGGTTGACATGGCTAATCATACTCAGACAAACCTCGCATCGGGTTACGTTCGGGCTGTGCGATGCGTGGCGCCTGACGGTTCGGTCGTGCCCGGGCCGTGGGCGAGTGCTGGACGCGGTGTCGGCGGGGCAACGATGGCTACTTCGCTGGTTGGCGGTGGCTTTGGTGTTGGCGGCGGATTTGTCTCTCCGCCGGTGGTGCCGCCGGCATCGGTAGCGTACGTGGCTGGCGCATCGGTCTCCAAGACCAATCCGAAGGGCGAGCGCGAGCACAAGACGTGCTCGCGGTCGTCCAAGAAGGCAAAGGGACTCGCAGACGAGTCGTCAAGCTCGGGTAGCGGCTCATCATCGTCAGCGTCATCAGCGAGTGCTGCGGCCGCGCCAGAGCCGGAAGTGGTGCCGGACAACGATGTGCTGCGGATGTTCCGCACCGCCGCGCGAGAGGCGATGGCTACACAAGGCTCGGCGTCCGAAACGAGCGCGAATGGTCGCAGCACCATGATGGAGATGGTCCGACGGCTGTTTGAGACGATCGAGGCCGAGCCGGTGGCGGCGGTAGACGAGGCCGAGACTGGCATGTGCTCGATCTGCTGCTCGGATTTTGGAGATGCGGTGGCGCCGCTGCGTACGAGCGCGTGCGGGCACTGTGTGCTCTGCAGCGATTGCTTCCGGGCGTACGTGGTCCATCGTGTCGACGACGGTGACGTCATGCCGTGGATCCCATGCCCGGGAGGGGCGTGCCAGGAGCTTCTTGCGCCGGACGATTTTGAGGCTTCCGGGCTGAGTGGCGGCGAGCTTGCGCGGCTTGCGGTGGCGGTGCTGAGCAAGCGTTGCGCGGGCTCGCCGGCGTGGATCGCGTGTGACGGCGAGGGCTGCTGCTACGGATTTGTGCAGAGCGCCGAGCGCGAGGCGGCGGCCGAGGAGGTGTGGGCGAGCGCCGGGCCCGAGTCTACGGCGCGGGCCGGGGCGCCGGCCGAGGCTGGCGAGCACTACCCGGGAGAGCCGCGGGTGTGCAGCGTGTGCAGCCACTCGCAGTGGGTCAAGCGGCCGCGGCCAGCCGAGGACGACTCGATTGCGCAGCTTGTGGCGGAGGGCAAGATGCGTGAGTGCCCCAAGTGCGCCATGCTGATCATGAAAGACTTTGGGATTTGCAACGTCATCCAGTGCTCGTCGTGCTCGGTGTGGTGGAACTGGCAGACGCGCGAGACGGGCGCAACATCGGCCGAGCTCAAGGCGCGTGCGCGGCGGACCGGCACGCTTTGGATGCCCGGCGAGCTCGACTACCAGCGGCGGCTGGAGCGGACCGACAAGAAGGCGTTCATTGCGCTATTGGAGAGCAACGGGATCAAGTACGACCCCAACTACCGGCGGGGCGGGTGGTAAACTACAAGGCCTTTATGACTCTGGGGTACGGGGCGCTGCAGCGACGACGGCCTGAGTAACCTGCTGGGCTGTGTGGGCGAGGGCATAGACAGCTGACTGGGCGACGTCGCAAGCGCCGGCAATCGATGTCCTGCTCCGCTCGGCACGAGCCACAATGTTGGTAAGGGCCTCGGCGGCGTGGTGCAGCGGCTCGGCAAAGGTGCCGAGATGCTCGATGCCATGACCAGAGCAGGCGGCGAGCGCGCTGGTGACGGTCTCGACGGCGGCGACCATCCGGTTTGCCTGTGTGCCGAGAGCGTCGAGGGCAGCCACCAGCTGAGGTGTCGATGCCAGCCGCGATTCGCTATCGTCGTCGAGCGGGATGGCCTCGACTAGCGCCCGCAGTGCAGCGAGTCCCTTGCGCAGCGCGAGGCGGACCGGATGAGCCAGCGGCGTGTCCCCCACTCCGGGCGCAGCCGCCGTCTCGGCAAGGCCTGACACGAAAGTGATGGTCGAGAGGACAAGCGAGGAGAAGCTGCGGAGCGAGAAGATGGGTGGGACCTGTGGCGGAGCGAGGCTGAGCGGGGTCTCTGGATCATCATCATCATCATCATCGTCGTCGTCATGATTGTCGTCGTCATTGTCGCCGTTGTCGTTGGCGCGAGGCGAGCCAGCGTCGGCAATGTCTTTGGCTGTCTCGAGCATGTTGCCCAGCGCCGAGTACAGCTCCGCCTCGAGGACCAGATGCTGGAACTGCGACGAGGTTGTAGATTCGATGTCGTCGGTGTCAGCGGCAGCGTCATTGTCAGCAGCGTAAGAGAGAGCGGAGAGGGCGGTGGCATCGGTGTCGCCAACATCGTTGTCGGCGACAAGCGGAGGTGGCTTTGGATGATCGGCGAGGCGGAGGGCGGTCTCGAGCTCTGTGATGTAGGCGTCACGGACGTTGACGGCGTTAACGAGGGCGTCGATCTGGGCCATGGCACGATCAAGCGTCTCACGCAGCGCCTTGTTGTCGGCTTCGACCACAGCGGCACGCTTCCGAGCCTCAGCCACCGCCACCCCTGCCACCTGTGACTCGAGCGAGGACTCAGCGCGAGAGGCGAGGTGCGGATGATCACCAGAGTGATGCTGATGATTATGCTGATGCTGATGTGATGCTGATGATTCCCACGATGGTGATCTTCGCTACGCTGACGCGAGTCCGAGACTGGCAGAGCATGAGAAGGCGATAGGCGGTGGATGCGCTTGTGACGGAGCAAGGGATCGGCTGTGGGCGGGGGATGGCGGCGCTTCCGAGGATTGGCTTGTCCGGTCATGGTAGCCCTGGCGAGAGCGGCGAGGGTATCGTCAAAGGCGGCGACAAAGGCAGCACGGAGGCGGCTGGTGGCCATGTCAAAAAGCAGGGGGGGGGGAGTCGGCGAGGGTATGGGTATGGGTGTGGGTGCGGGTGCGGGTGTGGGTGTGGCGTGTGGCGTGTAGCGTGACAATGGCGCCTGGCTGATTTGTGGCAGACGGGAGGTTGGGGGGGGGGGGGGAGGCTGGGGGCGGGATGCTTCGTGAACACTGTGACGCGAGGACACGAGGGGTATGTGGGTTTAAGGCACACGGTGCCGAGGGCGCGGCGTGGGACGACGCGCGAGATCAAAGATGCGCTTAGAAGTTGATGTCCCAGGTCTTGACGGCCGAGTCCGAGCCAGCCGTGGCGATGACCGAGTCGTTGACCCAGACGACGCCGGTGGCGCCGCCGTTGTGAGCGAGCGGGATGCGGATGCGGGCCGAGGGCGCCGAGACGGACCAGATGCGGATGTCGCAGTCGAGCGAGGCCGAGGCAAGGTGGTCACCCGAGGGCGACCAGGCGATGTCGTTGACGCGGGCGGTGTGGTGGCACCACTTGCCTGCGCCGATGGTGGGCTCAAAGCTCGAGGTGTCCCACACGATGATGTTGCGGCCGGTGTCGCACGAAGCGAGGTACGAGCCATCGGGCGAGAAGCGGACGGAGGAGACCGGGGCGCGGTGGGTGCCCTTGAGGGCCTGGGCCTCGACGAGGTTGTCGCCGTCGAGGGTGTAGATGAAGACGCCATCCGAGGCACCGACGGCGACATGAGCTTCGTCAGCGGAGATATGGACCGACGACGGCTCGTTGTCGAGGGCGAGAGTGGAGACGACGTTGCCGTCGCGGACGACAGCGAGCCCCCGCGGTGGGAAGCGACGACGAGGCCGGGGTTGGCGGCCGAGATGGCGACGTCCGTCGGGGTCGAGTCGAGCTTGATGGCGTCGCCCATGGTCTTGTCGGTCATCGAGGTGATGCAGAGCGTGTCGTCCATGCCGACCGAGACGAGGGTGTCGCCCTGGACGGCGATGCCCGAGACCTGCGAGCCGTGGCCGTTGCCGGCAAACATGACCTGCGACCACGAGTCAAAGTCCCATGCGACGACGCGGCCGTCGTACGAGCCCGAGACGATCGATGAGGTCGCCGGGTCAAAGGAGATGGCGGTAGTGAACTTGTTGTGGCCCTGGATGCGCTTGGCCGGCGCATCGGGCGCGTCGCGATCGAGGTAGTTGATGGTGCCGTCGAGCGAGACCGAGAGCAGCGTCTCGCCGGCCCAAAGGCAGGCGACCTGCATGTCCTCGCGGGTCGAGCCGAGGGTAAAGGTCTGGACGCACTCAAAGGTCTCGCCGGACATGTCCCAAATCTTGCACGTCTTGTCGGCTGACGAGGTGAGGAGGAACTTGGAGTCCGGGCTCCACGAGCACGAGTAGATCGAGCCCTTGTGAGGGTCGGCGTTGGAGAGCTCGCCGATCTTGTCGCCGGTCTTGCCGTCAAAGACGGAGCCAGTCATGTCCGACGCCACCGCCACGTACCGCGCGCCGTCAGGCGAGAAGCGGACGCAGTTGACAAACCGCGTGTGGTCTTGGCAGCCATGCGCAAACTTGAACGGCGGGCCGGTGTGGAAGCCGACGGAAAAGTCCTCCGAGGCCGTCGCCACCCGGAACGGGCGGTTGGCCTTGAACGAGCACGAGAGAATGGCCTTCGAGTGCCCGGTGATCGAGCCAACAGATGAGCCGGTCTTGGCCAGGATCGCCGCACCGAACCGCTCGCGCCCGTCGCCGACCACCACGATCCGCTCCGAGTCGCCCGACCAAGCAATGTCGTGGATCTTGCCCGAGAGCACCGGGAACTCATTCGCCAGAATGTGCTCGGCGTTGACTGTGTCCCAGATCCGGAGCTTGCCCGACTCGTCACCAGAGGCAATGTAAAAGCCCGACGGCGAGTATGACGCCGCCGTCGCGTTGGCCACGTGCTCCTGGTACAGGTCCGCGTCGAGCGGGTTTTCGATGTTGCGGATGACCACAGACTTGCCGCACGTGTAGAGCATCTTCTCGTTCTTGGGGTCCGCGTACAGCGAGACAGACTCACCACGCGTGGTGGCGGGCACGGGGGCGTACGTGTGACCTGCACGGCGGTACGAGGCGACAATGTGAGTGACGTGCCGATCAATGATCCTTCCCCCTTGCCCCATAGCCTCACCCACGCTGCTCGACACCGATCCCCCCTGCCTCTCCCCGCCCCTACCCACTCCATCTTCCTCTGCCCATAGCCCCAGCTTGTATGCTCTCAGTCTCACTGCCGCTTCTGCAAGATGTAGCACCGTGCATGGCCTTGCCACAGGCAACGGCCCGAGCGCGCCTTCCAGCGAATTCTGGCGAAAGAAAGCGAACAGGTCACACCACGGCGGATACGACCGACAGAGGCTCGGGCATAGGAGGCGAGAGAGAGAGAGAAAGAGAGAGAGAAAGAGAGAGGGAGGAGAGACGAGGCGCTTTAAATTGTACGTACGCAGAGTGGCGGAACCGTTGTTGGCAGCCATTTTGTCTTGTTTCTGGAAAGGGAGGGTTGAGTGGTGGTGGGTGTGGGCGTTGGGGGCGGAGCGGAGGTTGGTCTGGACTTACTGGCAACGCGAAGGAGGTCCGCCTTGGCTCCACCAACGATGAAATTGCCATCAAACAATCATAGCCGCCACCTTGCCTCCATCAACGATTATTTCTCGATAAGTTTATCATTGCCCCCTCTCGCCCCAACAATTATATTTCCATCAAAACAATCATAGCCGCCACCCACGCGGCTCTTTCGTTGTTCCTCTTTCGCACCATTGTCCCCTCTCGCCCCAACCCCTCCCCCCACCCTCCCTCCGTCCGCCCTCACCCCCTCCCCCTCCTCCTCCTTCCCACCCAAACCACTCACCCCCTGTCTCACGTCGTCAGCCAACTCTGACCCCCGTATGCACACAGGGAACACGCCACTGTCTGTGGCACTCGTCCTGGGCCTCCTTGCCCTGGCCTTTGCTCTCGAAGTGACGGCGACGGCCACACCCGCCACGACAGCCACACCCGCCACGGCCACCAAGCCCACCACGGCGTCAGACGATGGGGTGCCGCTTGTGTTTGAACCGCGGCCGCAAGGAAAAGACGCTCGGTGTGTCCATGACCATGCTACTCAGCGTGGTCATTATGACGGACATGTTGTCTCTCGTGTCCATCATCAGCAACTTGCTCTTGGTGAGTCTGGTGGTCTGAATGATGAGGACGGTCGTCATCATGCTGCTGCTGCTACCGCTGCTGCCGCTGATGGAAATGATGCCGTTCTCTCGGCTCGAAGTGCTCATGTCGCTGCTCGTGCTACTGCCTCGCCCATTAGAGTCCTCTTTGATACCTCGCTCTTTGACAACGATTTGGCTACCCGCGTGTGCAATGCAGACGGCGCCGCGTTTGCCATTGGTGATGGGTCAGGCGGCGAAGCGTGCTCGGCGACAAAGCTCGTCAACTGCAATGGCGTGTGCTCAGCTGCAATGCTCTGGCCCGCAGCCAAGGCTAGCTTTATGACCGACCAGGTGCTCCCGGCCGTCGCCGATCGCCTCTCGGCCGCGCTCTCGGTCATTTCGCCTGCGGCGATTGTGTTTGCGGCGCAGGGCGGGACCGACTGTGGTGCATCCGACTATGGTCCGGCCACCATTCCGCAGTCGTACATCGACACGCCGACGACCTCGGCCGACGTGGTCATCTTTGTCACCCGCCGGCCGATGCTGGGCGGCGCGCAGGCGGTCGGCGTCGAGTGCTTGCAGAACCAGCTCGGCCGCCCGCTGGCGGGCCACCTCAATGTGGCGCCGCAGTACATTGACCCGAACGACCTGCAGGGTGCCGTCGATGTTGTCCTCCACGAAGCGCTGCACATTCTCGGATTCTCGTTCTCCAAGTTTTCGGCGTACCTCAACGAGTTTGGCGAGCTCTACGCCGACGAGTCGCCTGCGCGGCCGGTGGTGGCGTCGACGACAACCTCATTTGGCAATACTATCCGCCGGCTCAACACGCCGCGCGTCACAGCTGTTGCCCGCCAGCACTACGACTGCGCGCGGGCCGTCGGCCTCGAGCTCGAGGACGGCGGCGGTGTCGGCATCTTCAAGTCACACTGGGAGAAGCGCCTGCTGATGAACGAGATCATGACCGGCCGCTACGAGTCGCTCCCGCCGCCGGCCCTCTCAGTCTTCACCCTTGCTGCGCTCGAAGACTCGGGCTGGTACGTCGCCGACTACTCGACTGCCACCCCGCTGCGCTACGGCTTCCGCCAGGGCTGTGAGTTTTTCGATGGCCAGTGCTCGACTTGGACCGGCGACGGCTACTACTGCAACACGTCGACACCCGTCGGCTGCAACTTTGACCGCTCGGCAAAGTCCGAGTGCATCGTCACCGAGTGGGCCATCATCCCCTCGGCCTTCCAGTACTTCAACAACCCGACGACCGGCGGCTACTCGGAGCTGGCAGACTTTTGCCCCATCTACACCCCGACGTCGGACGGTGCCTGCGCCGAGCTGGCTAACGCCGCCGTCGCCTCGCCAGGCGCCGAGCAGTTTGGTGCCTCGTCCAAGTGCTTCCTCTCCACCGTCCGCAACATGTCGCTCAGCTACACTGGGAACCTCGAGCCGCGGTGCTACCTTTCCACCTGCGCCGGCGACGAGACGTCGGGCTACACCCTCTCCATCTCGGTTGGCGGCTCGGCGCCGATCACCTGCCCGGCCCGCGGCGGCATGATTGAGTTTCCGGGCTTCCAGGGCGCCGTCCAGTGTCCGCCCGCCGCAGAAGTCTGTCGCACCCCGTTTGTCAACCGTCCGCCGGTTCCTACCGGGTCTGCCGCCATTACCGGCCCCTCGCTGGTTGTTATTGCCCTTGCTGGCATCCTGGCGGTCCTTGGCGCCGCGCTGGCTTGATGGCCCTCTTTCCTCCTCCTCTTCTTTCGATTGCACAAACAAAACCACACACACACAGACTGCAGTGATTGGCCACAGCATGCTACGCGCGCCTCTAGGTTTAGTTGATGTTGATGATGATGATGTGTGGGTGGTAGGTGTAGGCGGGCGAGCGGCGGCGGGTGCAAGCGGGATGACGACTACGACTTCTTGAAGAGGTCGGCGTAGGTCGGCTTGCCACCCGCCGACGGGGCGGGGGCCTCGGTGGAGGCGGACGCGCTCGAGTCAGCCGCGGGCGCGGACGCCGTCGCCGGCGCCGACTCCTTCTTGACAGGAGACGACGGCGCGGCCGCGGACGAGGTGGGGGCGGCAGCAGGTGCAGAGGTCTCGGCAGCCTTGGGCGCCGACACCTTGGCCGGAGCAGCCTCCTTGGCGCCGCCAACGTTGCGCCGCTGGCCCATTGCTGTCGCGCGGTCCATGCCACGCGAGCTTCCACCAGAGGAAGAGTCGTGGCGCCGGCGCTGCCGGTTCTTCTTGCGGCGTTTGATCCTGTGTGGA
Source organism: Thecamonas trahens ATCC 50062 (assembly GCF_000142905.1). Taxonomy (NCBI): domain Eukaryota; order Apusomonadida; family Apusomonadidae; genus Thecamonas; species Thecamonas trahens. The sequence goes on along the minus strand of NW_013657665.1, from coordinate 98,598 downwards.
AGGTGACGGTGAGTAGTGGGGAGAGGGGGGAGGAGGGAGAGGCAGGGGAAGTCGCAAGTCGAGCTGCGGGCCAAAGCCCAGCGCGCGTCGTCTCAACCCTCATATGAGCTGGGTTAGAGCAAATCGAAATCGTCATAGTGGTTCGGACAATAATCGATGACTTAATCACAGAGAGAGACGGGCGCGCAAGCGCAAAAGAAAAAAAAAGGGGGGGGGGGGGGTCAAGGCAAGAACGTACTCGGGGACAGGCTTCTCCACCTCGAGGGTGGTGTTGGGCTCGGAGAGCACAACTGGGGCGTCCGAGTCTGCCAGCTCAGTCGGCTGGTAGACGACAACGTCGGCAAACGAACGGATGACCTTGACCAGGTCGTCGCGCGGGTACTTGACAAACTCGGCCGAGTAGCCGGCGGGCTTGGGCGCAGCGCCCTTGGCATTGGGCAGCGGCGGGAAGGACTGGAGGCCGAGCTCAAAGTCCGGGGCCTTCCGCTGCGAGGGGCTGGCGGATTTTGCGCCCCCGCGGCCGCCGCGGGCACCCTTGCCCCGGCCGCGGCCCTCGCCCGAGCCGCGGCTCCGGCGCGAGTCGTCGCCGTTGCGGCGGCCACGCTTGCCGCCTGCGTCGCGGCCGGAACCGTCGTACTCCTTGAGGACGGCACCGCCCTTGCCACCCTTGCCGCCCGAGCCTCCACGGCCCCCGCCGCGACGGCCGGCGTACGTCTGATCAGTTCCAGAGTGAGCGTACGGGGCGGCGTTGGCGTAGTAGTGCTGCTGGCCGGCCATGTACATGGCCTGCGACGGCATGAACCCACCCTGCGGCGGGGCACCCTCCCAGCCCTGCGGCGGGGGGTAGCCATACACGCCGCCCTGGCCTGCCACGGGCACATACTGCGGACCGCCGTAGCCCATGTAGGCGTAAGGGTTGCCACCAGGCGGAGCGCCGGCCACAAACGGCGCCCCTGCGGGCGCCTCGCCGGCAGGCTTGGCCGCGCCAGGCGACGCGCCCTGCAGCAGCGACTCGGTCTTGATCCGGCACCGGATCGGCTTGCCGTCGTACTTTTGCGACCGCAGCCACATAAAGGTCGAAAAAGTGATGTCCTCGTCCGCAAACTTGACATACCAGTGGTTCTGTGCCTCAGCCTGCACGCTCACAACCTTGCCGGCCGCAGGGTCGTCGAAAATGGCCTTGACCTGGGCCTCGGTCACGTCCTCAGGAAGCTCGCGGATGATGATCGTGTTGCGCTTGAGCTCAAAGACCGGCTTGACCTTGGTCTCGTCCTCGGACAGCACCACCGCGTCCGAAGCACGCATGGCCTGCAGCAGCGTTGCACGGTCCGTCGTCAGAGACTTGACCTTCTTAAACGCCGCAATAATGTCCACGTCCACAAACATTTCGCTCGACATGTGCGAGACGAGGTACTTGTCCGACGCAAGGTTCTCCCGCGAAAAGTAGAAATCAATCTGCTTCTGCAGCTTGGTCATCACCTCATCTGCAGAGAGTCCGGCAGAGCCCGATGCCTCGTTGTCCGACATGGATGTTCAAGTGCTGGTCTTCCTTCACAAGGTATGCAAAGAGGAAATATGCGAGACCAAAGTGGGTGGCCGTGTGTGTGTGTGAGAGAGTGTGCGGGTTAGCAAACACAAACAAACTCTCGATCCGCCAGTAGTCCAATCCCCAGCTCGACTTGCTCTCTCAGCCAAAAGTCTGCACCAGCAAGGTCGCAAACGTTGCCTCTGCCTGTTGTTGCCGTGTCAGACGTCATTGGTATTCACCATGGTTCGTCCCCATCCACAACCATCCCGTTCCGCACAAGTCGTCCAAAGGAGCATCAAGCGATTTTTGGCGGTAGCCAAAGCTGTGAGTTTGCGACGCCTTTCCTCACACCTACCAACCGCATGGCAGACACTTGCCCAACAAGCTTAACACTTGCAGAAAGGTCAGAAGGTGGGGCACATGCTCATGTTGATTGTAGTCGACATGGTAGTATTCCTCGTCGGCTACAGCTCAAGACAAACACTCGGCTGGCTTCGGGTCAACCAAATATGGGTTGATGACCGTGGGATGGACGACCTTTCAAAATTATTCAACCCGTCCGTCACCACACACAACACACCATACCAGCCAAGCCACCTCTTACAAGCACACCATAATGCCCTTGCAAGACTGCTTCACATGGCTATTGCATCTACTTCCCCCCCCCAAAAAACCACCAACTCGGTTGGTTGAGCATGGCTCCTCCTGCCCCCCCTTCCCCCTCCTCCCCCCCCCCCTTCCTCCCCTCTACCCTTCACGCAAACGGCAAAACACACAAAAACCAAACATACCGACTTTGTGGCTGTCGTCGAGTGTTGCTCGTTCCCACGCAATCCGGTCAATTCTTGCCGCAATCATATTCATCAACACACACAATTGAATTGGGGAATGCTGCGTCAAAACTGATTTGTATTGGGGGTGGTGGGCTGGCTGGCGTGGTGGGCGGGCTACCAGGCAGACGTAGATAGAGAGAGAGAGAAGGAGAGAGAGCGTGTGTGTGTAGGAAGTAGTCATAGTCGTAGTCGTAGTCGTAGTAGTCGTAGTAGTGGTGGTGGTAGTGGTGGTGGTGGTGGTGGTGGTGGTGGCTTATCGTAATCATGATGCTAATCGCTGCCCATGTTGGCTCTGTCTCAGACTCTGACTCTGACTCTGACCGGGGCCTTTCTCTCTGCCTCTGGCTGAATCATCTGTATCAAGTGAATGAGCCAAAACAATCGTGTCCAGACCACAGACCATATCACCACCACCATGCCCTGCCTACCCATAGCCTTTCCCTCCCCTTTCTCACATACATACCCCCCCCCCCTCCCTGCATGGAACACAATGCCAAACTCAAACCCATCATACCTCATCATCGTCAGCACCGCTCATCTCATGGCAATGGTGGGGCAATGGTGGCTATGGCGAAAGTCACAGGTCAGCAAAGAGAGACAGAGAACGAAGTCAGAGTCGGCGGACGTGACGAGACAGGAGCACTCCTCTCTCTCTCACAGGCACACACACACACTCTCTCTCTCTTTCTTAAGGGTATACAGAGCCATTATGGAGGCTGAAGATGTTGCTGAAAGCAATAGTCACCATGGTGATGGTGGTGGTGATGGGTGGATGATGGGTGATGATGGCAAGCGTGACGAGGTGGCTCCGGGTCTGGCTGTCACACGTTCTCAAGGGATTAAGGAACAAGTCAAAGCGGCGGCTGTGGAGAACTCGCCGGGTGCTGCTGTCAACTCGGGCAATGCTCTGAGAAGAGAGTCACTTAACGTTGCTGCTGTCTCTTTGGAAAAGTCGGCTGCTGCCGCTGTCCGATCGGGCAAGTCGCTCCATCGCAAGTCGCTCAAGGTCGAGTCGGTCGAGCTCTGTGAGTCGGCCGGCGAGGCTGTCCTTGCGGGGCCGGCTGCTGCTGCTGCTGCTGCGGTGGCTGCTGAAGCTGAAGCTGAAGCTGCTGCTGCCAAAGCTGGTGTGGGTGAGGCTGCCGGCACTTCGGATGGCGCCGCGGCCACGGTCGATCCACGGACAACCAAGGTGGCCCAGCTCGAGGCCGTCGAAGCTGCTCGTCTCGCCACCGTGGCGGCAGTTGTGGCGAGTCTCGCCGACAGGGAGCCGAGCGACCGCAAGAAGCTCGACGCCAAGTGCGCGGCGCGGTCCGAGATCGAGGCCATGCAGCACGCTGCCATTGTCTCCGCTGTTCTCAACAACGAGTCCGGATGGCAGGCGGGCGTGCCGCCGCCGACTGCTGGCGGGTACACCTACTACGATGCCGGCGACCGCCGATTTGCGGTCCTTGCCGACGGCTCATCGGTCACGCTCTGCCTCGGCGAGCACCGCGAGCTCGTCCTGCTCCGGCCGGCGTCCAAGCCGTACCTGGGCCTGACCCGAACGCCGCCGCCGAGCCACTGGATCACTGCCAACGCGGTTGCGATGCGCAAGCTCTCAGCGCCACAAGAGACTGTCACCCGCTCAGGCGTCGTGGCCAAGCTCTCGGCGACTAAGGGCAAGTTTACCAGCTCGCCGCGGTGGCAAAAGCGGTTCCTCACCCTCGACGGCATCCAGCTCTCGTACTACAAGAACGAGCGCGACGCAGGCTCGTCGACGGCTGCCCGCGGTACCATCGAGCTCATTACGGGCACCAAGATCATTGCGTGTGAGCCGTCCATGCCGCTGTTGGCAGACGCGTTCAAGCTGAAGTCGCGAAAGCCCACCGCCGACGTTGACGGCACCGTCGACCGCAACCATGTCTTTGCCATCCACTTGCCATTGGTCATCGGCCGCCAGCTTGCCGCCGTCCGTGACGTCCTCGAGGGCTCGGTCGTCGACATCCAAGCCCGCCTCGACGAGGCCTACGAGGCCACTCGTGCCCGCACCTACTACTTTCAGTGCGAATCGGCCAAAGACTGCGAAGCCTGGGTCGCCGCTGTCAAGGCCAACATGGCGCACGGCCTGGCGTCGGGCCTCCTCCGCGCCTCCCAGCTCGACTCTGCTCACCTCCTTCTCTCCCAGGGCCTCGGCGCCTCGTCCCTCGTCGATCTTGACGTCGGCGCTCTACTCGACGACCTCCTCGCCGGCCGTCGCCGCTCTCGTCGCCGCATGTCGTCCCAACCGAGCACATCTGCGGCAGCAACCTGATGTGTATCCCTCCGCAAGTACACAAACACGACACACCAACCATTGCACCAGCTTCCTGCAGCTACAGTGTAGCGCCTCTGCAGCAAGAAAAAGATCCAGTTAAGCCGCCGTCGACATGCCGCCATCGACATGGAATGGTTGGCACGTGCCCGTGATCCACGTTGACACCATTCGCCACCCCCCCCCCCCTCCCTCTCCCTCCCGACCACCCAACCCAGGCACCACACGACTCACCTCACCTCACTAGTAGGCAATAGCACCATCCGAGCTGGGACGTTGTCTGCCTGGACTCGGCTTGCTTGAACTCTACGTCGACGGCGGAGGACTCTCGTGCCGAGCGACTCGTTTTCTGTTCAATAAGAAGAGACACACACCATGAATTGGCAACAGCAGAACCAGATGCGGATGCAGCAGGATCGGATGCGGCAAGATCAGATGCGGCGGCAGCAGGATCAGATGCGTCAAAACCAGATGCGGATGCAGGAGCAGATGCGGAGGCAGCAGCAGGAGCAAATGCGGCGGCAACAGGAGCAGATGCGGAGGCAGCAGCAGGAGCAGATGCGGCGACAGCAAGAGCAGATGCGGCGGCAACAGGAGCAGATGCGGCAAGATCAGATGCGGCGACAACAGGAGCAGCTGCGGCAAGATCAGATGCGGCGGCAGCGCGAGCAGATGGACCGCGATCGGAGGATGCGCGAGGACTCGGCCCGTCGCCAGCGCGAGGCCAACGCCCGCCGCGTTGCCGTCACCCAGCAGGTCACCGCCATGCAGCACGCAACAATGGCAGCGGCAGCGAGCGGCAGTGGCGGGACCCCGAGTGCACCGCCGGCGCCGGAGCCCGGCGATGCCGACTTTGTCGATGTCGACGACATTGATTGGGACAACTGGAAGCCGCCGGTCGGCCCGGGCGGGTACACCTTTTTCGCCGACGGGCCGGTCAAGTTTGCCACCTTGCCGGACGGCTCGTCAATCTCGAAGCAGGGCGGCCAGCTGATCATCATGACCGAGGCCGGCGGCTTTGCCGACATTCCCGGGCCCAAGAAGTGGACGTCGGCCGCCGAGTCGGCCGCCCGACGCGCTCAGCTCCCGGCCGAGCCGGTCAACCGTGCCGGCAACGTCGTCAAGCTCTCAAAGGCCCGGATGGCGATTACAGGCTCGGCGCGGTGGCAAAAGCGGTTCCTTGTCATGATCGGCTCGGTCTTCTCGTACTACAAGACCGAGGCTGAGGCCAGCGACGCCGCACTCGCCCGCGGCGTCTTCACCTTTGGCGCCGGCTCGACGGTGTCCGCGGTCGAATCCACGACGCCACGGCAAAAGGACGCGTTCGAACTCAAGGCCCAAAACCCGTCAGTGTTCAAGATGATGGTCTCGCCCATGTCGGTTGTCTCGCCCACGCTTGGCGTCGTCGGCCGCGACAACGTCTTTGCCATCCACATTCCGGCGCGCCACGGCGAGATGGCCAATGATATGGTTGACATCGTGTCCACATCGTCAGTCTTCTCGATGGCCTCCAAGATCAACGCTGCTCGAGAGGCTACGCGCGCGCGCACCTACTACTTTCAGTGTACGACGGCCGCCGAGCGCGATGCCTGGATCGCTGCCATCCAGACCAACCTTGCCATTGCAGTCGCCAACGGCGAAATGCGCGAGAAGCAGGTAAGTGAGTTCCACAAGACCTTCTCGCGCCTCCTCACCGACAACGAGCTTGCCGGCCTGGACATCGGCATGCTCTTTGACGAGTTTTACCTCACGCCAGCGCAGCGCGCCGCCGCTGCTGCTGCGCCGCCGCCACAGCCGTCGGCCCCGCCGGCTGACGCGTCTGCGCCGCCGCCGTCTGCGCCGCCGCCGTCTGCGCCGCCGCCGTCTGCGCCGCCCGCAGGCGGGGGCGGGGCGGCCAAGGTCTACATGCCGGCGCAAGCCCAGCCCGCGCTCTTCACACCTGCTGCACCTCCTGGTGGAGCCGGCGTTCCAGGCGTCGCCGTCGACATCGGTGCGTTTGCGAACGTCTCGTCGGCGTCACTCCTCGAGGCGCCGCCGCCGTACACTCCGTAGCGCGCCACACGCGCCTCATTTCAACTACGAGCGCATCACATATCAAAGGCAAGACCACCCGGCGCATGGGCATAGCCGGCATGGTTGCCGCTGGCGTCATTGTCGTCGTCGTCCGACTCTTGCTCAAACGCGTTGTCGGTCATATCGTAAGCAGGCGCGCGAGTCGGCTCGGCAGCCGATACCGGCGGACGAGAACGGACCGAGTCTTGCATGCCCGCCAGCGCTTGGTAGAGAATGGGCAAGTTTGCCGCCTCTGGATGAGCAAGAGGGAGCCTCAGCTGAGATCGGAGGACTTGCGGAGCGATGCGATCATGAGGAAGAGCCGATTCCGGAGCAAAGACCGAGAGAGTATGATGGTAACCATTGTACGCCAGATACTCTGCAATGAGCTCATTGAGAATGAGATTGGCTTGAGAGACAGGCACTGCTCCAGCTCCTCCCGCACCGCCGTCGCCACCCTCCCCGCCCACGAGGGCTTCATACACCTGCGCCCTCATCCCCGCACGCGCCTCCTCCAGAGCCCCGGAAGCCTCCAGCGAGCTCCGCAGCGCATCCTTGAGTGCCTCTAGAGACATAATGGGAGAGGTGTAGCCTTTGCTTTGCTCTCCGTACTCCTCGCCGGTCTGCCTTTTCACCACCCTGCCTCGCCGCCTTGTCGCTCTCTCCCTCGCCTGCCGACTCGTTGTCGCTATGAGGCGTTTTGGCGCGAAAGTTGGATGAATGGTTGGCGCGGGAAATTGCGTCGCCAGCAAAAACGTTTACGGCGCGGCGGCCCCCCGAGTCCGCCTCATGCTCGAGATGATGTAGTCACAGCAGGGCATTTCAGGAGGTGCTGGTGCTCGGGGAGGCGTGTGCCTTGCGCCACGCGGCGAGCGTCTTCTCAAAGCGGACAACGAAGCGGTCGATGTCCGTGGAGGTCATGCCAATGGCGGCGGCGACGTTGACGTACGGCTCGGACGAGGCCGACGAGTGCGACCCGTAGTGGGCAAACGTGACCGGGCCGATGGTCTTGGTCTTGGACGGGACAACGACGCGGGCGCCCGAAACCGAGCGCACAAACAGCATCGAGCCGAGCATGGTGACGGCATCGTCGTCGCCGCCGCACTCGGAGCTCAGCGCGTCAAGCGAGAGCGCCATCGAGATGTCGTTGCCGCGCACGTCGAGGAGGCGGAGCCCAGTCCGCTCAGCGACCTGGGCCAACTCGGCCTGTGCGTAGCCAAAGACGTCGGCCCGCGAGGCCAGCAGCTCGGTCCATCCCTCCTCGCCCATGGCCAGCAGGGTGATGAAGAGGTCGACGATGGGTGCCGCCGACGCGCGCCCCGGGTAGAGCAGCGAGACGGCGTCAACAAAGGCCTTGTTAGCCGATGCCACCACGGCGCCGCCGACCGGCACCATAAAGTTCTTGTCAGTGCTTTGGACAAAGGCATCTAGCCGGCCGACCCGTGCAGCCTCGTTGAGCAGACCCATGCAACGCCGCGACTGCACACCGTACGCGTTGTTGACCACATGCCCGATGCCGTACTCGGACGCCAACTCCGCCAGCGCCACCACCTTGTCGGGCGTTCGCGGCGCAAAGCAAGAGGTGGTCGAGAGAATGCACAGCACGTTGTCGGCGCCGACCGACTCGATCGCTGCCCGCACGCCGTCGACGTCGGTGACCAGCGCGTCGCTTCCGCGTGGGCACTTGCGCGGCTCCACCACCAGCGGCGTGAGCCCCGCAGTGAGGATGGCCTTGAACGCCGTCTTTTGGTCGATCCGCGGCCAGATGACGTACCGCCGCGCGTGTCTGCTCTCACTTGCCCCACCATCGTCAGCACTCGAGCCGTGCTCCTCGCGGTTGGCCTCCTCGTCCTGCGCACAGAGCGCAAGGAGACAGAGAACGAGCGCCATACCCGTGGCGGTCGGCACAATGATGGCTTTCTTTGCGACCCGCATGCCTGCCAGCCGAAGCGCGTGCAGAACAAGAGCGTTGGCCAGCTTGTACATCAGCGATGATCCGGCAGCCTTGGGCTGGACAGCAGCTAGCTCGCCCGATCGGCCGACGCCATGGCCGAGTCCAAAGTGTCTCCGAGCTACCAGCGGCGAGAACACGCGAGCCTCCCGCTCACCAACACCAGCACGATCAGCAAAGTTGTTCGAGTCCATCGTCGCCAGCTCATCGAGAAAGGCACTGATGCTCGCCTCGTTCCAGCCCTGTCTCGGCAGCTGTCGCTGCGACAGGAGACTCCGCACCGCACGGGCCCGTCCGCCCAGTGACACACCTCCTTGTCGCACATACTCTTCAGGAAGAAACTCTTGTGCGAGTTTCAGGTTGCCTTCATCCATGCTCCCTCGATGATGTCTGGAGAGATGTCGTCGAGGTCGAAGTCAAGGCTCACCTCGCCGACTCACTTCTGGCTCGCCGTACGGGGCTGACGACAACAACCCGTCCCGGTACCACATATTGCGAGATGGAAGGATGTTGCGCCATGGATGAGGCACATCACATTTCGTTACAATGACGACAATGTAGTGTTCATGATCAGCATAGATGCTCGCTCGGCTTGCTGGACATGACCAGGGTGGATCGACTTGGTTTGCGTGCGAGGCAATGTGGCCGCAGCAAGGACGATCACACTGGCGATGGGCTAGTCTATTTGTAGCCGTCACACACACACACACACACACACACACACACACACAAACACACACACACATACACACACACCCACACATAGTAAAGGGTGATCCCCATTCTAGCTCTCCTCCTCCCCCCCCTCCCCCCCCCCCCCTGCCCCGCGGTGGCCACTTTTGCCTCGATCGAGGACAGGTCGGCGCAAACCGCTGATCACGCAAGCTGTCCCTGCCGCTGATTCACGACCTTTTTCGTCACGTGGCGGCTCCGGATCTCGTCCCTGAGTATCACCCACAGCGCGAGATGCAGCCAAGTAGCTAGTAGGACGTGTACAACCGGATTCTGTAAACAGCCACCTTCCCACTTTTTGACCTTTGCCCGTCCTGATCAGTTCGTCATGGCTCCCCGTAACCGCCCCACACTGTCGGGCGACTCGGGTGATTCGTTGGCTTCAAGTCTGATGGCGGGCGCACTCACACACTCGCCCTCGGTGACAGCCGACGCTGTCCTGTGGCACTCCACCCCACCATGCTCAGTCTCCCCACCAAGGGACAAGGGCAAGGTCACGTTGGAAGACGAGAGAATGGTCATGAGCAGGGACACGGAGTAGGTGAGGAGAGGGAGGAAGGCGGGCGCGACAATGTACATGGTCACCCCCCGCCGGGCACCCCACCCCCTGCCGTCGGCCCAGGTGACCGAGGTGCCATGGATTGGCGAGGTGGTTGTGGTGGGCGAGGACGGGCAAGTAGTCTCTGCTGCGACTGAAGCCATGATGGCAGAAGGCTCTCCTTCAAGAGATGAAGCAGGAGTCTCCGACTCGAACCTGACGCCGACGGTGACCATCCCATGGCCCCGTCTGTTGGACAAGCAGCATCACCACCTGCGCCGGCATCGTCGCCGGCCGTGGTGGATGCTCAGCTGGCGGCACGACAATTGATGTTTGCAGCGTTTCTTGAGGCTGAGGACGATACTCTGCGTGCACTGAGTGCGCTGAGAAACGGAACGTCTCGGCATCCGGGCGTGGTCCCGGGCCAGACCCGGCTCCGCAAGCTGGCGCAAGTCGACTCGCTCCGCATCGACATCCACGCCCTCGCTCGCTGCTTTGGCCGCATCAAGGGCGTTTTGGTGGCGTCAAAGATGTTTGTCGACGACTTTGGCGCCACCGCCTCGTCGTTTGTCCTCGCGCCCATCCTCCTCCACTACATGCCCAAGATGTCCGCGGTGATGACTCGCATGCTCGATGCCTGGCAGCGGGCCATGGCGTGGACCCGAGTGGAGGACTTTGTCTTGTTTTGGACCTTCTTTGCGCTTGGCGCCGGCGCCCAGGAGACGACGTTGATGTCGCAGGTCTCGCTCCACGAGCCGGCGACGCCGTCGCGGCCGCCCCGCTTTGCCCGCCACTCGGTCGACTCTGCGCCGGCGTCGCATCCTTCGGCCATCGACACGCGGACAGGAATGGCCGACGACGACGACCTGGCGCTGGGTGATGTTGTTGTCATGTCGCCGTCGCTCCACTCGGTCGAGGCCTACTTGCTCCTTCCACTAGTCCGACTCGTCAACGCGCACCGGCAAATTTGCCGCATCGCGGCGCTCACCACCACCTCGCACCCCGACGCGCGGGTCCTCGGCCTCAATGCCACCATTCTGGCCAGCCTCGCCGGGCGCGCGCTCTCGCTCATTGAGCGCCACCAGTTCTTTGCCGCCGTTGCAGCGCGGTTGCAGGACCGCCGCCGTCGTGGTGCGGCGGTCATCGATGACGTAACCCTCGATGGCGACAAGATCAAGGGCTTTCTCTCGTGGCAGCACCTGGTTCTGTATGACTCGTTCCTCGAGGTCATCCGGGCAACCTCCCACTCGGCGTCGACGCTCGACATCGACCTTGTGGCCACCGACTCGGCCAAGCTCGCCGACCTCTCGCGGGTCTCCATCCACCCCCGGGCTCGACTTGTCCTCTACTCGATGGGCATGGTGCGCGGCATTGAGCTGGTCTTCCCCTCGGACGCTGCCCGCGACGCTTGGATTTCGTCGCTCGAGCGGGCGGTAGCCGGGGTGCCCGGCCGGTTCTCGCGGCTCACCTTTAACGTCGTCCCCGACTCGGACGACGATTCGGACGATGGCATTGCCATTGTCGCTGCCCGCTCCACCAGCTCACTCTCGGCCTCGCCCGACGATCTCGCTGGCAGCCCGCCTGATCGCGGCGGTAGCGGCGTCGGCCCGATGGTTGCACGCGCGACCGAGGCCCAGGCCGCGCTCCCTGCGCTGGTCTTTGCATCGTCGTTACCGGAAATTGGGGTCTCTCCCGCCTCCCCGGCGCCTGGTAACTCGTCGGCCTCACTCACCTCGTCGCTTGCGGCTACTGTCCGGCAGCTCTCGCCAATCCGGCACATGCCACGGACAACGTCGATCGACTCGTTGCCGGAACGGTTTGCGCAGCTCTCGCTCGAGTCGCCGTCGCAGCCATCGCGGTCGGCGTCGCGCCCTGCGCGGCCGGTGTCTGTTCCCTCGTCGCCGGCAACCAACGCCCCACCGTCGCCGGTCCGCCCTATTCGCCGGCGCTCGCCTAACCCGGCCGGCGCCAAGCCGCCGTCGCCGACCTCGCCGATCTCGCCCAAGAGTCCGCCGCGCAAGACCAAGCCCGCTCCCGGCTGGTCGCCATCTATCGAGCTGCGGCGGGCGCTGGTGACAGGCGCGACCCCACCAAGGTCACGTTCGGCGTCGCCGATGCGCGAGTCGCAGATGCCGCCTCGACCAGAAACGACCGTCACACCGACCACGCCCGACGCACCGGCTACGGTGTCATCACCGCAGACCAAGCTTCCGACGCCGCCGCCACACGAGACTGGATCCGTGGACGTGCGAGGCCGCAGCAGCTCGCCGCCGTCGGCTTCGTCGCCGACATCCAGTTGCACCGGGTCGCCGTCGCGAGCAGCGTCAGTCGACCGGGCTGAGCCAGCCGAGCCTGACCACGAGTCACCGCAACTCTCACGGGCGGCATCGACCGAGGCGCTGTCGACGTTGGGAACGCGCGACTCGCCGCGGGCGTCACGCGCCAACTCAGCCGAGCCGCCGGGCTCGTCGCCGGCCAACCCAGTCGTTCTTCGGCCAGAGCAGGAGGCGGCAGGAGCCCCGGACGTCCTGACGCTTCCACAGGGACAAGCAGACAATGCTCGCGAGCCACGGGCAGTGTCAGCCTCGCCGCTCTCCATCTCTCCCGGCGTGCAAGCCAGCCTCGCGTCCCCGGTCTCTGACGACGAGGCTGACGACACGTTTGGGCGGGCGACGTCGGCCGAGGCCTCAACACCGCTCCCGGTGGTTGCCCCACCCACAAGTAGCGGAGGGCGGTCACGGTCGCAGACGTCGCCAAACTCGGCCCAGCTGCCGCTCGTGGGGAGGACGACCAAGCCGTCGCCACTGAGCATCGGGATGCGAGTCCGGTCGCAGACGTCGCCGACGTCATCGACGTCGCTCGACCACGAGACTGCGTCCGAACTGGCCAAGCAGGCGTTGCGGTCGCGACCGGCGTCGAGCGCGGCCACGGTCCGGGCTCGCCCGCTCGGCTCGCCGTCGCCGCTCTCGACGTCGCCACCGAGCCCGTCGCCGCTCCGCAAGCCGACACCGGCCAGCACCGCGTCTGCGGCTGGCGGGCACCGGTTCACGCACCGCCGCACCGCGTCTGCGGTGTCATCGCCAAGCTCGTCGGCGACTGGTTCACCGGACTCACGTAACGGGCCAAGGAGCAGCGGCCACCGGCGGACGTCGTCGATGATCAACCCACCGCCGGTTGCAGCATCGCCGTCGCCCGAGCCCCAGCCCGAGCCCAAGACTGCGACCAGCCCCCCCGCACACGCGTCGTCATCACCACCGTGCGAGAACCAGCCGGGCGCCCACAGCGACAGTGCAACACCCAGTGAGACTGCTACTCTGCCGTTGCCAGTCTCACCAGTCTCGTCTGTCTCATCATCGACAACGCTTGACGCGGTCTCGTCGCCGTCGTCAGAGCCGTCGCCAGTGGCGCGAGCGGTCCCAGCAACGCCGACGACACCGCTCACGCTCGAGGAGCTGGCATCGCCTGATCCAGTGGCGAGCGCGCCCGCCAAGCCAGCGGCCCTCAACAGCCTTCTGCCTGTGGTCCCGTTTTTTGCTTTCCGTGGACGAAAGGAGGCGCACGGGCACAACGTTGCGGAGCGAGCGCTGCCGCGGACCCGGGGTCGGCTTGCGCGGCACTCCCCACGCTCTCCCCGCTACGCGCAGCCTACCGAGACCTCGCGGTCCCACGCAACACCTACGAAACGGCAGGAAAAGCCACGTGGACGGGCAATCAAGACTCGGATGATCGGCAGTGGACGCGGGCGGATCAAGTCTCGTGGCAGCCGAGGCCGGGGCATCCGAGGCCGGGGCAGCCGAGGCCGGGGCAGCCGAGGCCGGGGCAGCCGAGGCCGGGGCAGCCGAGGGCATGGGCGTGAGGCACGGTTCTCGCACGAGGTGGTGCGTCTGGGCGTTCATTGACGGGGCGGGACCTTGTACTTGATGGCGAGCTTACGGAAGCGGAACGGATCGAGCGAGTTTGTGACGCCGAGCAAGGTCTTGGAGAGCGCCTCGGTCGTGCCCATGCCGGTGCGGAGGATGGCAACCGGGACGGCGCGAATGACCGACTTGACCATGCCGCCAGTGCCAGTTTGGTGGTACTCACGGAGGGGAACGGCAAAGATGGTGGCAGCGGCGTCTGTGAGGCCACGGGTAAACGAGCGATATGCCTCGCGCACGCCTTCAGAGACCGAGCCCGGCTGAGCGGCAAACTTGGAGACGGACGGCCCGTCGCGGTTGGAGAGGTGGGCGGGAGTGAGCAGGTCATCAGCCTGTTCGAGGACAACCTGGGCGCCGACCGAGAGGTGGGCCGAAACATTTGCAGCCTCAAAGGCGGCGCGGCGGAGAAGCGATGTCGCCCCGCGCTGGAGGCCGTACATGACCCGCCCGTCGCGTTGGTAGTGCTCGATGGGGAGCATGACAAGCTCAGCAAAGCCGGTCCCAACGTTCATGATGGGCCGCAGCGGCGAGATGCCACCCACCAGGCCCGGCAGCATGCGAAGGACGTCGGAGCGGTCCTTGGGCCGCCACACCTCGATGATCCCTGCAACGACTGCCGGCCATCCTGCCATGCCGGCGAGCTTGACCGGAGCGAGAACGAGCGCCATGTCGTCGATAGGCACAAGATTGAAGAACTGCAACACGTCCTCGACGCCTTCGCGGTTCCACAGTCGCTCGTAGTCGAGTCGCTTTGGGTTGTAGTCGACCCGCAGCTCAAGCTTGGAGATCTCGACGTACTGGACAAATGTCTCCTCGCTCTCGGCGTCATCGTCGGCCGAGTATTCGGCCGAGCAAGACTCACCCGCGGCCAGCTCGACCGAGACCGCTGCGTGCTGTTCGACAAGCTCCAGCACACCGCGGAGCTCGGGCCGGGCGCTATGGAGCGCGGCCGAGACGACAAGCTCGGCGACGTCCTGGTCGATGTTGAGCCGGAGCGGGAGGAGCGAGACCTTGAGCTGGACCTCGGCATCGGCGGCCGATGCCGACTCGGCCGGGAGCACGAGGTCGTAGCGAGCCGAGATCATCGCCGAGCCGGCGCGCCGCGGCGTCTCCTCAGACTCAAGATATGTGAGGACCTTGTGGTGGACCGACGACGAGAGGCCGTCCACAATCTCCAAGTCCTTGATGGAGACTGTGAGCGACGAGACTTTGGCCGACGCTGGCGTGTAGCTCGCGCTCCGCACAAATGCGTGCGAGAAGCAAAACTCGACGGCATCGGCCATGCGCGGCTCCGAACCGTCACCAAAGTCGAGGCCGTCGTGAAGGGCAATGACAATGCTGATGTCGTTGAGGGTGATGACCGAGTCGAGATTGTCCTCAAGCGCAGCTTCGCCGGTGGCGCGCCCGGGCAGGAGCGCCGGACGGGCAAAGTAGTTCTCGACCATAGGGATGGCCTCACCGGCGCTCAGTCTCGAGACAATGGTGACGTTCCCGGACTCGACAACGCGGCCGCCATCGGCGTCTGCGTGGTCGAGGCTGTAGACCGAGCGGATGGTTGTGTCCGAGGCGAGGCCAGCCTGACGATTGACCCGGACGGTGGTGGGGAGCTCGCCGACCGGGACCGACTTGGACGACGCTGTGACGGTGTCGTAGTACTCTGCGGCGTCGTCGTCAATCTCGATGTCAAAGACAAACCAGTCGTCGTCATTGTCAGCGGCAGGCGCGACGCCGACGTGAATCGACGGCGGGAGCTCGATCGGCGTCTCCACAATGGTCACACGTTTTTTGCGAAGATGCGGTGGTGCTGCGACGCGAGCTGCCTCGCCAGGCCCAAAGTAATCCTCGACCATCGGCAGCGCGTCGTGGTAGACTGAGGCGTTTGACTCGCCGAGAGCGGCCAAACCAGGCTCACCACCGGTTAGGGCAGCCGCGTTCCGATCGCCAGGCGCCTCGCCGGGAAACAGCTCTTCGGCAGCGAGCGCGATGAGGTCGGGCCCGGATGAGCCATCGTCCGACGCAAAAGCCTCAGCTTCAAGAGCGTCAAACATGTCTGGCGAGCCGGCGGCGGGGGCCGCAGCGGCGGCTGCCTCAGACTGCGCCGCGACAACGACATTGTCGGTGGCGCCGACGGTGGTGGTGTTGGCGTGAGCACGGGCACGAGCAACGTTACGGGCATCCAAAGCAGCAGCGGCATCGTCAAGCGCAGCTTGCAGCTGGTCGGCATCGAGCCAGTCCATGCCTGCGCCGAGGTAGGTGATGAGATCGTTGACGATGTGGAGCGAGTCGCGGCAGAGGTCAAGGCGGAGGAGTTCGTTGGAGACCCGGAGCTCAAAGGCCGGACCGGAACGGGCGACATCGGGCTCGTCGCTGGTGCGGATGAAGAGCTGCGCGTAGTCGAGGGCGGCGATGCGGGCGGCGCCAAGGCAGCGTTCAAAGTGAGCGTCGAACGAGTAGGCGCTCTCCGCAGCCGGGCCAAGCTCGCGCTCTGCAAGCGCAGTCTGGTCATCGTGGAGATATCCGGTGGCGTCGTGAAAGGCAAGCTCGAGGCCAAAGCTCTTGGCACCATCGACCATGTTGGTCGAGACCCGGAGCTGCGAGGCGGCAACAATGAGTGCGGCCGGATGGTGGCGCGGGGTGTAGCGGAGGGCAGCATCGTGAACGACGGCCTGAAAGTTGAGGACACCAGGCGTCGACGGGAGCGGCGGGAAGGCCACCTGCGGCCAAGCGAGCGGCGGGCCAAAGAAGCTTGCCATTCGGGTGGCGGTCTCGTCATGGAGCCGTATGACGAGCTCGAGCCGCCACGCCTCAAGCGCAATGAGCATGTCAGGAAGTGCAGCGCGCGGGGTGGCGTTGCCGAGGACCGAGACGCGGAGCGCGCCAGCTCGCTCGGCATCGTTTGAGGTGAGGACCGGACACGTTCGCACGACTGAGACACTGTTGTCGGTAACGGCGATGCCGCTCAGCTCGACCGTGGTGTACGCCAGGTGCTGCGAGCGGAACTGGCCGGCCTGAAAGAGCCGCAGCGAGTCGGCGACAATGGTATACGTGTGGAGGTGGTCAGATGACTCGGCCTCGTTGTCGTACGGGGCGAGCTCCTCGACAAGAACAAGGCTCAGTGCGTCGACGGTGAGGAGGAGGGCAAGTCCCGAGTCTGCAGTCGGCTGCGAGGCAAGCAACAGGTCGTAGGCCGAGGTGTCGTCGGCCGGTGATTGGGTAGCAGGCGGAATGACGACGTGCGGCTTGGTGGCTGGCTGTTGCGCCTCATCAGCGCTGGCGTCGTCTGAGTCGTCGAGTGGGCGCTGGTGCGGGACGGCGGTTAGGATCGAGCGGGCGAGCTCGTCCTGAGTCATGCCGTGACCAGGCGCCACACCTAGCATCGACTGGAAGAGCGCTGACTCGAGCATGTCGTCCGAGACTGTGCCTGACGACGAGGTCGAGGCTGAGAGGAGCGGCGGTGGCGTGGCGCGATCGAGCAGACCAAGCTCGTCAGACGACGAGGTGACAGCGAGCGCATCAAAGAACTCGTCGTTGGAGTGCGAGTTGGCGTCGCTTCCGGCGTCGCGGATGTCTTGCGTCCGCGCTGCAACAATGGCGGCCTTGAGCTTGCGCTCCTGGACGAGCTTGTGGCGGAGAATGGCGAGGTCACGCGAGGCGGCGACGTCGAGGACAGCCAGCAGCTCCATGAACCGGGCGTAGAGGATGTCGTACGTCCGCTTGGAGAGGGTGATGGCAGCAGCAGGAAGGGATACCGTGATGGCGTACTGAGCAGAGGCGAGGGTGGCAGCCTGCAGGTCGGCTGCCTCGGCGCGACTGGGCGCGGCGTACCGCTGCGAGGCGCCCTCAAAGGTGGAAACGAGGGTAGAGAAGACGCCGCGAATGGACGAGGCCCGAGCAGCGCCAAAGATCGGGTGCGGCTCGTCGGGCGTGGTGAGCGGGACCGAGGTGGCGTGGACTGCCGGCGGAGAGTCCGACACGGGCTCGTCACCAGGCTCGTCGAGACCGAGCATGACCGAGACAGATGATGAGACGGCGATGTCGAGCGTGATGCGGGAGTCACGAGAACCAAGAGTAGCAAAGTCGAGGTCGTCGAGGGCGCAGTTGAGCTCGCTAGCGGAGACAACGAGGCGAAGGTCGGGCGAGGGCGGGATGTCGACGACGAGGTCCTTGGCCGTGATGACCAGACGCTCGGAATGGACAGCATTGCGGGTGCTGGCAAGGACCGGAAACTTGAGCTGGAGCGCCGCGAAAGGAACGACAAGCGTGATAGGAAGAGCTGCAGCAAGGTCGTCGTCCGAAGGCGTTGCGGGGCTGGCAAAGAGCGCGTCGACCAGCGGCGCCTTTGCGGCGAGAAGCTCTGCGATGGAGAACGATGGGGTCGGCTGGCTGCGAATGGCATCGAGGTCTGCGAGAAGTGAGGCCATGCGATGGGCGGCAACAACGGGCGAGGGCGCGAGGAACGGTCCCAAGCGATCAAGAATGCGGAGATCCAGCTCGAGGGAGAGTGGGTGGAGGAGCTCGATGCGGAGCGGCGGCGGCGGTAACGCACATCCAAGCACCACAGTGGCGCAGAGAGCATGTGGGACGAGGGTGGCGGCCTCGGGCGAGGGCGGCGCAAGCGAGGCGACAGCAATCGACTTTCCTGCGAGCACTTCTGAGACAGCTAGTGATGCGGCGGTGACGACGACGTTGGTCTCAGGCGCTGGAGCATTGACGAGCGAGAGGCCACAGCTAAGAGCATCAAGCTGAATTGCCATGTGGTCGACCGACGCAAGGGCCGAGTCGAGGTCTCCTGGCTCAACGACGTCGAGGACGGCCGAGTGCCAGACAGAGGAGGCGAGCGAGGAGCGACACATCGAGGTGGCGAGCGAGGCCGAGTCGTCGCGGTCGAGGCCGAGAAACGACGACGAGACTGACGACGCGAGGTCTGGGTTGTCGACGTCCCAGTCTGACTCGGTGCCTGTGGCAAAGCCGCGCGGGGTGGGAGCACCAGAGGCAAGCTCTGCATCGACAAGATCGAAAAAGGCGTCGTAGATAAGGACGAGCGAGACGGCATCAACGCGAGCTCGGAGTTTGAGTGGGAACGGCGATGGCGACGACGGCGGCGACGGGCACTCAGCGTCGACATCAGCGTCGGCGTCCGGAGCAGGGGTGGGAAGCGAGTAGGCGTCGAGAACCTCGAGGACGAGCTCCAGCTGCGCAGCGGAGAGAGCAAACGAGGCCGAGGCGATGTGGATGTCGAGGTCGTAGTCAGGGACCGCGGTAGGCGGGAGGGGGTCATCGGCCTTGTCGTTGCGGAGAGTAAGACGGAGCTCCGAGGCGGTTGCCGGGTCACCGACAGCAATGGTGGGCAGCGGCGCGCTCGCGGGAGCGGTGACAGCGGCGGCGGCAGCAAAGAGCACCGATTCGGCTGGATCAAAGGCGCCGACAAAGGCTGGCGGGACCGGGGCGTCGTGCTCGACAAGCTGGACCTTCCAGCCGAAGAAGCGGAGGGCCTTGTGCCAGAGCGGCGGGCGCGGCGAGCCGCCTGGCGGCGTCTCGTCGACCAGCTTGAGGAGTGGGATGGTGATGAGGATGACGGACCGGGTAGAGGCACGAGGCGAGTAGTGCTCGAGGCGGATGGCGATCTGGTTGACCGAGACCGAGACCTTGTTGACGATGGTGTAGATGAGGTCGGCGAGGGTGGCGACGCCGTCGAGGGCGTCGGGCGGTGCGGCTGAGTCGGAGGCCGAGCCGTAAGCGGCAGCACGGGGCATCTCGCGCGGCGGTGAGGAGGCCGTCGGTGAGACCGGCTCGTAGTCTGCGTCTGCCAGCGGATCCGCAGTAAAGACAGAGGCGACACCAGCAGAGCGTTCTTCGGCCATGAATGCCTCTGCCAGCTCATCTGCCGAGGGAGGGGCAAGAACAGCGTGTGCGGCAAGAAGATTGTCTGGATGAAGGGGGGAGTCTGGCGAGAGCGAATCATTGGAGACGAGAGCTAGCTCGAGGCGGTCAACTGTGACATCGCAAGGTGCATCGAGCAGGTTTGCCCAATCAAGCTCTACGGCGACAGAGCCAAGGTAGCCAGAGGAGATCTTGAAAGGCGATTGCATGAGAAACGAGTTGAGAGCCACAGGATTGAGTTCGAGATCATTGAGAGAGAGGGCACCTTCTGTAGCCGAGCCATCTAATTGATCCAATCGTAGCTCGGAGAGGAGGTAAGGACCAACGGCACGACGAAGAGCATACTTGAACAGCCGCCGCTCCCATGACGAAGGCAGAACCGACTTGAGCATATAAAGGCTGAAGATGCTGCCGAAGTAGCCATGTCAGATGCTACATTGCCCATGTTGGCTTGTTGTCTTGCTTCCACTCACTGCTGCTGGTGCTCCACAGGCCTTGCCCACACAATTCGCTCAAGAGGGTGGCGTCAAGTGTTCCACACGCCCGCTCTTTGGCGCCGAGTCGATGGCCGAGCCGCTCTGCCGAGGCGGGTCTACCGGGACGGGGGTAGGAGGTGGACATGGGAGGTTTGCTTGTCTGTTTGCTTGTGTGATTGTGTGTATTGATGGTCTCTCTCTCTGTGTGTGTGGTGGTGGTGGTGGTGGTGGTGGGTGTGGGTTGGGGGGGGGGGGATGGTCAATGAGCTGGTAATGTAGATGGAAGAACGGTGTCAAGGCAATAGGAAAGCCTAGAATTGGCGATTGCGAAGTTATGGGGCAAAGGAAG
Source organism: Thecamonas trahens ATCC 50062 (assembly GCF_000142905.1). Lineage (NCBI taxonomy): Eukaryota > Apusomonadida > Apusomonadidae > Thecamonas > Thecamonas trahens. The sequence continues at coordinate 78,052 of NW_013657665.1, read as the reverse complement.
GGAGGGAGAGATAGAGAGGGAGTGGAAGACTGCGGGCGTGTTGAACTAAAATTGTATCAATATTTTACCATGCCAACGCCAACAACCGTGACAAAATTCCTGCCATCAGGGATGATGCCACGTCGCGGGACGGGCGCGAGGCGAGGCGGCCAGGCTCGGGAGCCGGGAAACAGGCTAGGCCAGGCCAGGCTCGGCTCAGCGAGTCGGTGGCAGTAAGCAGGCAGACTCAACGACAGGCAAACATGGCAGAGACTACGACGAGTACTACAGTTGTGATTCTTTGTGGAGGACGGGGAACGAGGTTCCGTCCGCTCTCCTTCCGAGTGCCCAAGCCACTCTTCCCCATTGCCAACGCTCCGGTCATCGACCACTCGCTGAGGAGCCTTCCCACCTCTGGCGTCAAGGCAGTCTTTCTGGTTGGCTTTTATGGGGGATCCGAGTATGAGACTCAGTTTGCTCACTATGCTGATGATCTTCAATCTCGTCTCAACGTTCCTGTCAAGTACCTTCGTGAGCCTGTTGAGGCTGGCACAGCTGCTGGTCTCGCTCACTTTGCTCAAGACATCCTCGCTCCCAACTCGGATGCCATTCTGGTGGCAAACTCGGACGTCGCTGGCGCTCTTCCGCTTGTTGACATGCTCAAGGCTCATGCTGATGCTCAGGCTGGCGGTGTTGAGTTGACGCTTCTGGCTACCACCGTGCCCGAGGCTGACGCTACAAAGTACGGCTGCATGGTGGTCGATGGCGTTGAGGTCGGCGCTGGGGGCGTCGGCAAGGTCGCCCACTATGCCGAGAAGCCTGAAGTCTTTGTCTCCAACACCGTCTCGTGCGGTGTGTACGTCTTTAGCCGGGCAGGCTTCCAGAACATCACCGACGCTGTGGCTAGCGCTGCAGCTGGCGGCGACGGCGAGGGAGGCAGCAGCGGCGGACGGTCGGCGGCGGCCAAGGCGGCGCGGCTGGCTGCGGCGGCGCGGCAGCCGGTCGGGCTTGAGGTCGACGTCATTGTGCCGATGGTGGCCAAGGACGCGGTTCAGGCCCTGGTCACGCACGCGCATTGGGCACCGGTCAAGACGCCGTCGGCGGCGCTCGACGCCAATGCGTACTACCTCGGCTCGGAGGCGCTCGCGGGCAAGCTGCTTGTTGATGCCGACGTGCCGTTTACGGTGGTGGGTAACGTGTGCGCCGCCGATCTTGCGTCAGCGACCATCCACGCGGACGCGGTCATCGGGCCGAACGTGGCGCTGGCCGCCGGTGTGACCATCGGCGCCGGTGCGCGCGTCCGCGACGCGATTGTGCTCGAGGGCGCGGTCGTGGCCGACTCGGCCTTTGTCAAGCACGCCATCGTCGGGTGGAATGCCATCGTTGGCGAGTGGGCACGTGTTGAGGGCGATCCCGCACACGCGGCCGACGCAGACATGTCGGCCACCATTCTCGGCGACGGTGTCGAGATCAAGCCCGAGACCGTCGTCCGCAACTGCGTCGTCCTCCCGCACAAGGTGCTCAAGGCCGACATGTTCGACCGTGTCATTCTCTAGCATCAAAGTATAAACGTCGGCTAAGAGCTGCTGCCGGCCTCGAGCTTGGCAGTCAGCGTGGCGATGTGCTCAACGAGCGCGGTGTTGCGGGCCTCAGCGCGGGCAGTCTCGGCACGGAGCGTGGCGATGGTGCCGCGGAGCGAGGCCTCCAGCGGAGCGCGCGACTCGAGCTGTGCAGCGAGCGCGTCATTGAGCGAGAGTGAGGCAGCGTACAGCTCTTCCAGCTCGGCGTACGCTGTGCGGAGGGCGGCGAGCTCGGCAGACGCCGAGTCGTCGGCCGGCGGCACTGCGGCACGCGGGCGCGGCGGCGAGCGGGACTCGGTCGGTACGGGACTGGTGGCGCGCGGTTGCGGTCCATCCGCGAGCCGCCCGCGAATCGAGGCTCGGTCCGCCGCATCAGATGGAGCCGCCGCCGGGCTGGTCTGCCGCGCCGCTCGAGCCATCGACTCGGGTGAGAGTACCCAGAGGTTGCGGACGTCGCTGTGGCGACCAGCTTTGCGGACCATGTCTGGCGGCCGCTGGCGGTCGGCCTCACGGGCAAGAGCGGCAGCGGCTCGCGTGTTGAGAACCGGGGCCGGAGCCGGGGCCGGGGTGCGAGCCTGCGGGCGAATCACAGTCGCGACCGCGGGCTCGAGAGGCGACGACAGAGCCGAAGCGTCTGTGCCAAGCATGGATGAGAAGAGCGACGAGAGCTCAAGAGTGCGATCCCTTGCCGCCGGAAGGGGCGGCAAGCTTGATCTCTCTACATCGTCACCGAGAATTGAGGCAGAGCGCGGAAGATCGAGTGAGAAGTCGACGATGGAACGGACGTGTGATGCCGGCGAGAGCGAGGACGATGGCGACGATTGGTCTCGTGGAGGAGAGCTTGAAGATGTCGTCTTCAAGTTAAAATCAAGAACTCTCTGCAAAGAGCTCTCTCTGTCTGTCTCCGTGGTCGATGCCATCGTCGTCGCACTCTGAGACTGACCGACTCGGCCCGTCTGTTTCCCGCCCGTCATCGACGCGGCCGAGCTCTCGGCTGTGGCCAGGATGGCGGCAAGAGAAAAGCGAGAGAAGCGGGCGTGTGAAAGAGTGAGTGAGGGGAGGCATGTAGAAGGTACCAGTGTCTCGCATGTGTAAAGCACTTACTGAATGTCTGCTTGTCGAGGTCGAAGATGTAGGGGGAGGATTGGGTCATGGCGGGCGTCGACTCGGCTGCCTCGAGGCGGGAGAGCAGTGCAGCCGACGTCAGGCAGTGCCACATGCTCTCTCCGCGTCTATTGATGTGACTCATTTCAACATGTGGCGACGAGATCGGGCGAGATGAGAGGTTTTGCAAGGTTGTCCTGGGTGGGCGTGGGTCGATGGAGACGGTCGCGGTCGCTGTCCTCGGCCGGGGCGGGGCAGCGGTTGGCGCAGCGTGATCTGCGACCACTGGCCGGCTGCTGTTGTACAGGGCGATTAAGGGAGGGGGGATGTGTGTGTACATGTATGAGAGACAGATGAATAGAGAGAGTGCGTGCGTGTGTGTTTGTGCGTGAGGGATGTACTTGGCATAGAATGCGATCGACGTGGTCTCAGGTGCGTACGGTAGGAACGAGAGATGTCTCCATCGAGACACGACAAGTCGTCACGGCATGGTCAGCATGGACTGTGACGGAAGTAGCATCAGCTGTGGCGGCAGTAGCATCAGCTGTGGTGGTAGCGGCATCAGCTGTGGTGGCAGCATCGGTTGTAGTGGTAGCATCAGCTCGAGATCAGAAAGGCCGATGCGAGTCGAGGTACGCCTCGTCGATGACGAGAGTTCAAGATTGCGGCGTGGATGCCGAGGCAAACTTGCGTGAGAGGCTATCGATGGAGTTGCCGAGATCGGCCAACTGATCAAGGACGTCAGAGATGTCCCTCTCGGTCTTGTCGAAGAACGTGGTGACCATCTTGAACTTTGCGGCATTCTCATCAACGGAAGAGACACCAGCAGAAAGAGAGAGATCAGCCAGTTCATCATCATCTTGCCAATGAGCCATCTGAGAGACAGAGAGTAAGATCTGTTGTTCCCTCACCAATTCCAGCTTGTCCAACATGGCTGCTTGCTGAGGTCCAAATGCCTGCATCCGCTTGGCCGACGCAGACCGACGAACCTTGCCCAAGTCGTTCCTCAACAACCTCGCAGCCTCGTCGTCCGGTGCCCCCGACGCCATACTCTCCCCTCCCTTGCTTCGTCGTCTCACCAGAGTCGAGTCTGTTCGCCACGAGGTCTCCCCGAGCCATAGCCCGAGCCTGAGCCTGAGCGTGTGGCGCCGGGAGCGGGTGCCGGGCGACTGAGCGTCGACACGTTGTCGCGGCGAGCAACGCAAGATCGTAGTCATGACGCGACTGATGATAGTTGGGAAAGGGGGCTTGCTCGACTTTGACTCCAGGCATGATCACGAGCACGACATATCGCATCATCGTGACGACGGAGATGATGATGGCGACGATGGTGCTCACCGCACACACCTTGCCACACGCACCCACATGCACATGCACATCTCACTTCTGCCCACAACCCACTCACACACAACCACATCGCATTGCACAACCACGTCGGATCGCACAACCACGTCGGATCACACAACCACGTCGGATCACACAACCACGTCGGATCACACAACCACGTCGGATCACACAACCACGTCGGATCGCATCAATACTCTCGGTTGCCGGCCGAGCGGTCGCTCCGCTGGCTCGACGGCTTGGGATTTCCTCGCATTTACTGTGCTGGCCATCTTTGCCAGCACATCGTGCCAATTGGCACGGTCAACCGCGCGTGTACGTGAGCGCCGTTTCGCCGGCTCACGTGCACACGATATCAAGGTGAGAATTGGGCGCACACTCGTGATCTACATCCCTTTGTCTTGATCCCATGATCCGATCCGATCTCGACACCCTCCCCTCCTCTCCCAACCCCCTATCGTGATCTACATCCCCCCCTTCCGATCCCATGAGCCAATCCGATCACAACCCCCTCCCCCTCGCCGCACTGCCACCTCACAATGGCGAGGTACAGAACAGCCCCCAGTCCCAGCCATAGCCACAGTCGCAACCACCTCACCCCCCCCCCCCCCCCCTTTTACCCACCCCCCCTGATACGCCCGCTCATCATGTATACTCCCACGTCCACCTGTATTATGGTCGTCATTGTTGTCTTCGTCTTGTGCTCTGTGATGGTGATGGGAGAGGGAGACGATGAGGTGGTCAGGTGCTCGTTCGGCTCGGCTGGCACAACAGGATCAACTTCATCAACATCAGCAGCACCAGGAGGAGATGGATGTGAGAAGGGAAGCTTTTGTTGGGGTATGTTTGCATGTCATGATATCGATGGAAGTACAGGTACATGTAGTACACCACCGACGGCTTGCATTGCTGTTCATGATCCGGTCTGTGGTTGTGATGGTGTTACATACTCCTCTCCTTGTCGAGCTATGGCCTCAATGGTCTCGGTGAGACATCGTGGTCCTTGTACTCTGAGTAGCCATGGTGACGATGATCATCGTTCGGTCTTGGCTATCCTGGGCATCATCATCGCTTTGGCTATTGGCGCTATTGTCGCCATTTGGGTCGTCGTTGGTCTCGCTCGGGCAAACAACGCCATTCCGTCGTGGGTCCCGGACTGGATCGCAAGGCGCTCGCGGCCGTCGCTCCTCTCCTCTTACCTCCGTCTCTCGTCCTTTGAAGCAGATGCCGATGCTGCTCGCTCTGCCGAGTTTGGTGGCGACGACATTGAGCTCGATCTTACCAACCTGGAAGACGTTGACCTTGTCGACGGCGACGAGCTCGAGCTCGAGCTCGAGCTCGGTGACGGCGACGACGACGAGTCGCGCCTGCGCCTGCCGTAGACCATGCGAGCCGATGCTCTGTATCTACAGCGATACCTGATGGATGAGGGTGCCGACAACGCCAAAGAAGGCGAGGATAAGGATCGGGACGATGGCCGGGCTCGGTGCGGCACCCATGATGAGGAACGGCGGCCGGGAGGCGACCAGGTAGCCCAGCAGTGTGTTGATGTCGGTAAACGAGTGCGAGCCGACCCGATGGAGCTGGGCTGCTGTGTCGGTGAGCGAGGAAAACTTGCGGTTGATCGAGGTAAAGATAGTGGCGACAAGGATGAGGGCGAGCGCGTAGATGACCAGGTAGTACTTGCCGTTGAGCTCGTTGTCAGCGCGTTCGCTAGCCCGGGCCGCGTCCCACAGCTGGTACGAGATCGAGAGAGGAAAGATGATAAAGACAGGAACCACAAAGCTCTGCATCAGGCTCGACAGCCGCCGCGCCAGCCGTGCCATTGTCGCATGCTTCCGCACCACCCGCTCCATCGACAGCGTTCCGTCCTCCATGCTCACCGCCAGCGCTGCCACTTGCGCTCGCGAGATGTGCGCCATCAGCGCCGCTACCGCCACCGCAAACACAAACACCGTCACATTGACAGGCACCGCCACAGCGTACAGTATGTAGAAGATCGGCATGCTCGAGTCCGGATCGTCATCCACTCCGTCGTTGTTGTCGATGCCCGAGACTGCCATCCACGACACAGCGAGCCAGCCGACTGAGAGCACCACGCTCGCCAGCAGCGCTCCAAAAGCATACACCCGCGTCGTCGATCGCAGCCGCAGCCGCATCCGCCCTTCAGCTAGCGAAAGGAGAAAGCCCGCAGACGCCCGCGAGTGACCCGAGCCCAGGTAATGTGCCAGGCTCAGCCATCCGGCCACAGACGCAAGTGAGAGCCCGGCAGTGCCCACAATTAGTGCCTTGGGGAACCTGGTGTCGAGCAGAGCTGCCCACGACAGGGCACCGGTCCCGGCCAGCACCAGCGTAAATAGCAGTGGCCGCCAGAGCCCGCGATACAAGCCCGATCGCGACGGCGCCACCGCAAGTAATGAAAGCAGCAGCCGCATCGGCTGAACGTGCTCGGGAACACAGTGCAGCGCCGACGGACCGGGCATCCCCGCGCCCTCTCCGCCATTGACCGGGCCTACCGCGCCGCGGCTCCGGCTGCCGCTGTGAAGAGGCACAAACATGGTCATCCCCATCCCCTGCGCCTTGCCAGCCACCTCATCTGGAAGCGGCGGTACCGCAGATCGCCTCCCGGTCGGAGTCCTGCGTCCATCCACAGACGAGCTCGACGTGGCGTCGCCACTGCTCTGCCGCCGGCGATGATGAGGGCGATCACGGCTACAGGACTGGCTCTGATCATGCCAGCGCCCGTCGTCATCGCTCTCGCTTTGCGCACCATACTTTTCGTGACCACGATGTGTGTGGCCGTTGGCATTCCTCGATCTCGCCGTCTTTTGACTGGAACCAGCACCGCGAGCTCGTTTCCCTTCACTCTGCAGTTCCCTCGTCCGTCCTGACCGCCTGCTGCGCCCACCTCGGTTGACCGAACCCGAGCTTCCCGCCGTTCTCAGGCCTGTTGTCTGCTCAACTTGCCGCGCCATGCTACTGCCCTAGCCGAGCCAACCTTGCTATGTACCCCCCTTCCTCGACGAGATGAGTTGTTGCCGTTGTGGAGCTAGAAATCTGCTCTCGTCACGCTCGCCGTTGCGACGCTGATGCGGTGACCGTGACGGCGTCGGCGTGGGTCTGTGGCAGCAGCAAACTGGGAGAGTTTTCAGCAAGACGACAAGATGGTCGTGTGCAGCATCGGCATGGAAACTCGAATGGCGAGTCTCTTGTTCATGGTGAGCACTGCTCCACCAGCATCGGCATTAGAGTGTACAGTGGGCGTAGCAATATCCGCGAACAGCGGCCCGCGGATGGCAGGCAAGGCAGCCGGTGAAAGAGGATGATGATGGAGATGAATACATTCAAGGGGTGAGCGGTACTGATGAGGATCTCCTCGAAAGGGGAGAGCCAGAGGAGAAAGAGCGTGTGTGACGAGACGGACCTGGCCAGGGCCGAGCTGGGTGCGAGTACTCCAAGCCACGGGCATTGCCATTACAGCGACAACATGCCCACAGGGGAGCGACAGACGCGTGACAACAAGGTGTGGATCATGACCGGACCTTGTTGCCGACGACGTTCAGGTGGCAGACCTGCAGCATGTACATGTCTTCGGCGGGCGGGAGGGTGACGATAAAGGCGCGGAAGGCCTGGGTCTCACCAGCCATGGCACTGGAGTCGAGCGTAAAGGTGAGCAGGCCGTCGGAGGTCTCCCTCACGCGGAGTGCCGGGGTTACCAGCGAGTGCCAGACCTGTGCGTCGAGCGAGATGGAGACGTTGAGTGCATTGCCGATGGGGGAGAGGGCGTGGACGGCACCGTAGCCGTAGCCGCCCATCTTTGCCGAAATGATGACGTCGGTGTGCGGGGTGAGGAGGTCGTAGCCAAAGAAGGCCGGGCGGCCCGGGAGGACGGCACCCTCGTAGCAGGTGTTCGGGTCGTCGTCGATGGCAAAAGGCGGCATGTGGTTGAGGTATTGGTGATGGATGCCACAGAGGCGGTTAGAAGTGCGGCAGAGGGTGCGATCAAAGGTGAACCGGGCGGGGTCGTCCTCGAGGGTGCACGAAACACGCTCAAAGTCACGCTGGACGCCCGTGTTGGTGAGGAAGAGGCCGCCGTCGTCGGCGCGGATGGCGTGGGTGATGTGGCGGAGCTGGCGCTTGCGGTTGCGGAAGATGCTCTCGTCGGCCGTCCAGAGCCGGTCCATGGCGAGGACACCGGCCTCGTGCATAAACTTGCCAAAGCCGGTCTCTTCCGAAATGGCGTCGTTGGTGTCGAGCTCGCCCTGCTTGATGTCGACGGTGTAGACGACGGGCGGCTCGTTGTGCCAAATGGGGAAGAAAAAGTCCGAGATGTACTTGAACTCGACCGGGAGCAGCGAGTGGATGAGGCCGATGTGCCGGACAGCAGCGTCGCGCGAGAAGACCGAGCCACACCCACCCCACATGAATCCAGCGTGGATCCTGGCAGCGGCGTTGTAGCACGTCCATGCCCAGTTCTGGATCGAGGTGTGCTTGTTGGTCACACCGTGCTCGGTACCGGGCCGGGCGAGGAACGAGTGCAGAAGGCTCTCCCGGTAGCCCGACGAGTCCCAGTCGTCGTCCTGCATGTAGCAGATCTCCGCCACTGCCCGCTGGCAGCCGAGGTACTTGCCAAAGTCCTTGAGGTTGTCCACCGAGTTGACCACAACAACCCGCTCCGGGATCCGCTCACCAAAGATGAGCTCCTCGTTGAGCACAGTATCCGGGTTGTTGTTCCACACCACAAACTCGCTGTAGATTCCGTCGGCATGCAGCTCCTGCATGATCAGCTTGAGGTTGTCCAGTCGCTTCCTGTCACCGTTACCCGCATGTGTGAGTGGGGAAGGGGGGGGGGGGGGGGGGGGGGGAGTGAAACCGGGCGGGTCCCGGGCTGCAGCCGAGCCATCAGCTGCAACTGCCGCAACCGCAACCGCAACCGCCACACATTCGCTGCAGCGGCCAGCATGACCAGCGGGAGCCAGAGCGACAAGACCAAGAGAGAGAGAGAGAGAGATAGATAGAGAGATAGATAGACGGAGGAACACATGGGCATAGGTGGAGGCTGATAGCCTGGTGGTCAATGTCATGCCCATGACACCTGCGGTTGGCTTGCAAAACCACCGCACGTGGGGGGTGTGGAGAGGGCCAGTGGCAACAACCAGCTCTATCGAGGGATAGCAAGTTCGCATAGCCATGCAAGTAGAGATGGAGAAAGAATTGAGGATGATACATCCACGTATATGGCTATAAAAGGCGTGGTGTTGGTATGGCAAATGGTAGGGCCTTATACGTGGTGGTTGGAAGGTGGTGCATGGCACCCGCCCGATTCCGTGAAACAAACGAAAACAGAGCCATCCACCCAAGCACGGGCTCGGGAGGGGGAGGGGGAGGGGAGGGGTTGGGGAGGATAGAGGAAGAGGAGGAGGAGAGAGTCAGACATACCAGTTGAGCATAACAACAGCAATGCCTTGGGAGTCTGCGACATACTCCAAGGAGCTCGCACGTGCAGCTGTGAGGATCTCCTCCTTTGTAAACGGGCGCTTGTAGGTGACGTAGTTCATGCGGTCAAGCTCGTCCTGTGGCACATCAGCTGGGATGTAGGGATAGAGGATGCGCTCACGTAAGCGGATAAAGGTACCGACAAGCAAGCAAAGGAGTACAATGGTTAAAACCTTGACAGTACGGCTAGGCTTTTGGTATACACTCTCGGACTTCTGACCCTTCAACATGGTTGTCTGCAAGCCTCCCACAATGGAGAAACGTGGCCTCGACCGTAATCGAGTGAAATGGCCCAATCCACGTTGCCGACTCTCCCGCCTTCCGCTGCTGTCGATTTCGCTTGCACTCTCCGTCGCTTTTTCCTCCTTTATGATTTTTTTTTTCAGCATCGGCGGCGGAGTGGGTGAGTGGGGTGGGGTGGGGAGGGGGGGAGGGGGGGGGGGGTGGTGCTTGTTGTGGTAGCCAAGGTCTTTTACGTATTTTGTCTGGCTCGGGGCGTTGGTGGGTGAGATTGTCCAACCAGTCCATCAGCGGACTGATCGGGACGAGCAGGTGACGATAGTCGCCTTTGCTCCACTCGCCTAAGCTGGTGATTGCCAGCTGCCACGAGCAAGGTACTGAACGGCCAACACAAGGAGGCGGGGCGCGGGGCGCGGGGCGCGGGGCGCGGGAGGGAGGGGAGGCTACACAACGTACTTGTCACCGTTGACTGTGAGCTCGCAGATCTGGAGCACGTACATGTCAACGACGGGCGGGAGAGTGATGATGAAGGAGCGGAAGACCTGGGTCTCACCGGCCATAGAGCGAGAGTCGAGCGAGAATGAGCGAGATTCGAGGGTACGGCCCGAGATGCCCAGGGCCGGCGTGGCAAAGGTGCGCCAGACCTCGGACTCGAGCGAGATCGAGACGTTGACGGCGGTGGTGAGAGGGGCGAGCGCGTCGCGGGCGCCCTTGCCGTACGCGCCGATCGAGGCGCGGATGGTGACGCCCTTGTGCGGGGCAAGGAGGTCAAAGCCGAAGAACGCGGGTCGGCCGGGCGCGACGGCAGCCTCGTAGCACGTCTTTGGATCGCCGTCGATGGCAAACATGGGCGGGTGTGCAAAGTAGTGATTGCGGACGCCGCAGTGGCGCCGACTGTCGGTGCACGGCGTGCGGTCGAGCGTGAAGCGCTCGGCGTCGTCCTCGAGAGTGCAGGTCTCGAGTTCGAACTCACGGTTGACACCCGTGTTGGTGAGGAACATGCCGCCGTCGTCGGTGCGGATGGCGTGAGTGATCTGCCGCTTCATGCGCTTGCGGCTGCGAAAGATGCTCTCGTCGGCCGTCCAGAGCCGATCCATGGCGAGGATGCCGGCCTCATACATAAACTCGCTGAAACCCTCTTGCTCCGAGATGGCGTCGTTGGTGTCGAGCTCGCCTTGGTCGAGCGGCAGCGTGTACACAATCGGCGGCTGGTTGTACCACAGCGGAAAGAACAGGTCCGAGATGTACTTGAACTCGACCGGGAGCAGCGAGTTGATCAGGCCGATGTGCCGGACAGCAGCGTCGCGCGAGAAGACCGAGCCACACCCACCCCACATGAATCCAGCGTGGATCCTGGCAGCGGCGTTGTAGCACGTCCACGCCATGTTCTGCATAAACGTCCGCGCGTTGGTCACCCCGTGTTCGACGCCGGGCTGGCCAAGGAACGAGTACAGCAGGCTCACTCGGTAGCTCGACGAGTCCCAGTCGTCGTCCTGCATGTAGCAGATCTCCGCCACTGCCCGCTGGCAGCCGAGGTACTTGCCAAAGTCCTTGAGGTTGTCCACCGAGTTGACCACAACAACCCGCTCCGGGATCCGCTCACCAAAGATGAGCTCCTCGTTGAGCACAGTATCCGGGTTGTTGTTCCACACCACAAACTCGCTGTAGTGGCCCGCCTCGCGCAGGTTCTGCATGATCACCCTCAGGTTGTCCAGTCGTTTCCTGTCATCGCCCCGTCGAAATAGATGGTACGGTACGTGAGTCCTCTCATCACACACCACGGCATGTCGTCTCAAGCCGACCATGTCGAGGCCGACCATGTCGAGGCCAGCCATCTCAAGCCGACCATGTCGATGCCAGCCATATCGAGGCCATGTCGAGGCGGATCCGCTCCAAAGCCAATGCAAAATGATGGTACAAAGCCAACAATGATAACATTGATAACGAGAATGCGCTCAACAGAGGGAAAGGAAAGTGGGGGAAGAGGGGGGGGGGGGGGGGTGGCGGTCATTCTGCGAGGTACAGCCATTCCCCAGTATACCAACTGAAGAACGAGGTCAATGCCATACTAGATGACCGTATAAGGAGGATGGTGCTATGTAAAAGTACACCATGGACATGTGCCAGGTGGATAAAGGCCAGTGGTAGGGGGGAGGGGGAGCGGAGGAGGGCCACGAAGTTGGTACCAAACGACTTTCAGTCGACCAAAACGCAATGTTGCCGCCATCCACAGGCAGTCAGGCAGGTAGGCAGGAAGCAAGGGCAAGGGGGGATAGATGAGGGTTAAGAGGAATACAAAGGGCACGTACCAGTTGAGCATAACAGCAGCAATGCCTTGTGTGTCCCGTGCCAACTCTATCGAGTGCTTGAGTGAGGCAGAGGTAATCTCAGCAGGGGTAAACGGACGCTGGTACTCGAGGTAGTTGATAACGTCGAGCTCGTCTTGGGGCAAGTCCCGAGGGAGGTAAGGGTGGTAGTGGTGGGCGTAGAGATAGATACTGATGACAAGTGCTGTAGCAATGACAACAGCACATTTGACAGCAACGTTCTGTACTTGCTCTCTATTGCCCTTCCTCTCCCTAACAATCATCACCTTCATCATGCTCCCGCTTCCTGCTCGCCCCGAGCAACAGAGCAGTCTGACGCTCACGTGGCTGACCTCCGCTCTTCGCTCTCCACTCGCTCGACCCACGCGTGGTGTGGTTGGCAAAGGCAGAGTTGTCTCGGCAATACAATTTTTGTCTATTTATTTTTGCTCCCGCCTGCCACCGGTATCCAACCTACTCGCGCCCTGCACACCCACGAGCGCCTCGTCGACACTGATCCCGAGCCCTTGCTCCCGAGCACGGGTCACACACCTTGCATGCTGATGGCGATACGGCAGTAGTGGCGGATGGACCGACTGCGAAACCTCTGCACTGGTTTGCAACTGCAACCGCTCATCACCACCTGGCGATCTGCATGCTAGTACGTACCCCTCACGGCCTCGCTGCGCCACGCCATCAACACAACACAGCTCACTTATTGCTCGCCTCGTAGATAGCTCGCATTGCACCGTGCCTATGACGAGCCAGCCACGGCTCCAAGCAGTCTGCGCTGATCGGCCGCACACGCCAGCAGATGCGTCTCTCTCACCACCATCCACGTTCGATGGGAGGCCGCCAGCCGTCAACGCTCGACGGGAGGCCGCCAGCCGTACAAGCTCCATCTCACTAGCTGAGACACAAACTCTGTGGTGATGATGTCATACGACGAGAGGATCAAGGCAATTGGTTGGTCCCGCATCGCTTGTCGCTCGGCTAGAGCCGAGTGGCACCTCTCTGCGTCGATCAACCAGTAGGTGAGCTTTGGACGACATGCTGCGACTTGTTGCAAGGACTGGGCTTGCCGGAGCAAACGGGCGATGGACATCAGCTAGTGTGTGTGGCCAAGCAATGCGGGGAGTGTCTGCGAGTTCTCGGCCAGGTCGTGAGGTCGCTGGTGGTCAGCCGAGCTCGGGAAGCTTCCCCTCGAGCAAGGATGAGGATGCCGCGTCTGGCGGTAGCGCCAGCGATGTGTCGGGCGCTAGTTCTGGTGCTGGAGCTGCCGCTGGGGCAGAGGCGGCTGGGACCGGAATCGGGAGGAAGCTTGACGAGGTGGAGAAGATCGTGGCACAGACGCCGATGCCCACGGCGACGCAGGTCGAGACCAAGGCCGAGGCCGAAGCTGAGGCCGAGGGGAAGAAAGGCGGCAAGTTCCGGCAGCTTTGGACAAAGTATGGCATGGTGGGTATCACCACGTATCTCGGTGTGTACGTGGTGACTCTCTCGGGTCTGTACATGGGAGTCAAGACCGGAGAAATTGTCCCGGGCGATGTGACCTCGCTGGTCAAGGACTACCACCTGGACGCGCTCCATCTCCCGGGCATGTCGTCGACGGATCTCAAGGTGACCAAGTCGACAGGCGACTTTATGCTGGCATGGGTGGCGACCAAGCTCACAGAGCCACTTCGACTCGCGGTCACGCTCGCCATCACGCCGTCGATCTCTCGCCAGCTTGCTGCCTTTCGACGCGCTCGGCGCGCTGACGCTGACAACGAGGAGAACAAGGTTGATGACAACGCCAAACAGTAAAAGACTGGAGAGGATGGAAGAAAGGGATGTGTTGCACGCGAACAGGATGAAAAATGAACGAGGTTCTCAACTGCATGCGCGCCAAATCAGCAGTCTGGCGGCTCTGGGAGCCTTGGTGGCTCTGGGCGAGCTTTGGCGGCAATTCGGCGAGCGAGCGACTAACCGCCAGGGTGACGAGAGCGAGGGGAAAGGGTATGGCGAGGGGACCGAAAGGAAGTACACCGCACTCCAGTCTGGCAACGAGCAAGTAGGACACGAGAAGTACCTGTTCTACTTACTTGTGTGAGCGTAGCTGGAGTGAGTATGGAGTTTGAGCGGTTTATTCCGTCGGACTCTGCGCGAACAGTGGGCACTGGCAGTGGAACTGGTCGTGGGCGTGTTGGACATCATCGTGGTAGCAATCGACCAGCCAGCGGACGTGATGGAAGTTTGATGGCAAGTGGAGAGAGTGGTCTACACTCATCTGGTATCGGCATGAGTATCAGTGGTGGTGAGAGCTTGTCGAGGAGAAGGAGTCACAAGAGCGGGCTGGATCCTGGGGCCATCGAGGCACTCGTCGACAAGTACCGCGGCTCACCGCTGCACAAGCCACTTCCGTTGGGATCGGAAGATACTTTCAACTCTCAGAGCGGGGAACCGCCGTGGCGAAAGTGGGAGGGTGGTCAAGGCAAGCGGAGTAGTGGCGCGGGATCGGCTACCATTCACGCAAAGTCGGTTGTCTGTGCAGCCTTCAACACGCACGCGTCGGTCGTCTTTACTGGTTCAGAGGATGAGACGGTCAAGGTGTGGGACATCTCCTCAACGACAACACAACTAGTAGCGACCTATGACGGCCACACCGGGACTGTCACCGACCTGCTCTACGTCGACGGGCTCAAGAAGCTATTCTCGGCCTCGCTCGGCGGCGAGATCATTGTGTGGCACTATGCGCAGACGCAAAAGGCGCTCAAGTTTCTGAGCATGGCCGCGCCGCCGGCACCGGCGCACTCGCTGCCGATTGCGCAGTATTTGCGGAGCTCGTCGCGGTTCGACGAGCTCAAGGTCAAGCTTCGGACGGCGACCGAGAAGATTGAGCGTGCCGAGGCTGTGGGTGGGGCACTGGCGGCACGAGTCAAGGCGCAGGCTGTTGCCGATCGCAACGCGGCGGCAGCCGAGCTTGGGGCACTGCGGGCCAAGCTCGCGCCGGCCATCGACCGTCCGGAGCCTGTCTTTTGCCTGGCCTGGCTGCCCGGCGACGACGTGCTTGTGGCGGTGTTCAAGGACGCGCTCCGGCTTTACAGCTACAACCGGAGCGATGGTGTGCACTCGGACTGGCACGAGGTGCTTCCACGGGTGGGCGGGCGTGGTGCTGGTGGGCCGAGCGGCGCCGGTATCGGAAGCTCAGCGAGCAGACAGGCTGCGCTGCTTGCGCTCGACATGACCAACATGACGAAGCCGCGGCGGGCGAGACGGAACCCGTCTGCAGAGATGCGCGGGACACGGCATATGGTGTACATGCCGTATGCGCATCTGCTGGTGACGGCCACGGACTCTGGTGCGCTCTGCGGGTGGGTCTTCTCGCAGCAAAAGAAGGCACTAGTGCTCAAGGTTCACCGGGAAGACGCACATGAGCTCGGGATCACGGCGCTGGCGGCATCGATGGGCGCGGACGGATGGCTTGCCTCGGGCTCGCACGACCGCGCCATCCGAGTCTGGTCGTACGTAGCACCTCCGGCATCCGAGCCCAATGAGTATGGGTCTCTCATCCTTGTCCACACCTTTCGGTCGCACGCGGCGTCGATCACGGGCCTCACATTTGTCAACTCCACGGCGACGCTGTGGGCGTCGGCCGGCTCGGACGAGCCGATCATTTACGACTTGGCTACCTTTACCGACGTCACCTCGGTGCTTGCTACGCTACTGCCGGGCAAGGGGAGCGGTGGGACCGGGGCAAGTGGAGCAAGCGAGCGCGGCGAAAGTGAGGCCGCGGCCGCTAGAGGTGGCGGTGGAGGCGGAGTCGGTGGTAGCGTCGAGGAGGAGGCTGGCGCGGCGCTGGCACTGGGACGAATGTACTACTTTGAGGCTGTGGACAAGGTACTCGCTGTTACGAACCGTCGGCAGCTTGTGGTGTGGAAGTACCGGTACGGAGCAGCGCTGACGACGCTTGTGCAGCACTCTGACGTGGTGGACGCGCTCTCGTTCTCGCGAACCAACCCGCTGGTGTTTTTCTCTGCCGGAGCCGACGGGCGGATTGTGCAGTGGGAGCGCGAGCAGTCGAACACGTACAAGTACAACAAGGAGGAGCTGTGGATTGAGGGCAAGCCTGACGAGATGGCCCGGGCCGGGAGCGCGCTGGGCGCCCCGGGCTGTGCGCCGCGGCTCATTGCCTCGTTTGCCGGCGCGTCGCAGACCCAGATCGACGACTGGCTCTGGCTCACCGAGCCGGTGACAACCGATGGGCACGAGGCTGGCGAGCCCGAGCCGGACCCGTTCTTGCTCGATGACGACGATCCTGCGGCGCGGCGGGCCAAGCTCGCGGCGCGGCAGACGGCGCGAAAGCGAGCACACATTGCGTCGCAGCGCAAGGCGCAGTCGTCGGCCAAGGCGTCGCTGGTCCGCGGCCGCGGCTCGTCGAGCGTGCACGGCAACGTAGCGTCAACGTGGTCCAAGCTCTCCGCCGAGAAGCGGGAGCGGGCGCGGGCGCTCGCCAAGCGCAACCGCTCTTTATACGACCCATCACGGCGGCTGGGCGATCTCGACTCGCCAGAGACGGCGGCAAAGACGCGGGCGTCGCCGCAGCCAACGGCAACGCCGCCGGCCGTTCAACCGAATCCGCTCATCCGCGACGGCGTTTTTGTGACCGACCCAATGCTGTTCAATGCGGTGCACAAGAGCACCGGTGGACTTCCGGACTTGGTCCGAGCTGGATCGTCGCAGGGCACGATGTCGTCGCTACTGCAGAACGCGCTGTCAACGCGGAGCTCGATGGCGTCACTGTGCGAATCAGAGGTGTCGAGCTCGGACAGCGGGAGCTCGGACGACGGCGAGTCGCTGGCATCGATCTCGATGGACGATGGCGGCCGCACGACGGTGCTGTCGGTGGCGGACAAGCTCAAAGTGCGGCTGAAGGAGGGGCGGGGAGGGCGCGGGCGGTCTGCGTCGCTGCGATCGTTTGCAGCGTCGCGTGGCAATCCGCAGGCCAAGGCGCTCGGTTTTGTACGATCGCTGCAGCTGCCAGACCAGCTCGAACACCCCCTTGTCGGTCGGCGCCGGCTTAGGCAGGAGGTGGTGAGCGGTGGAAGCGGCGAGAGCGGAAGCGGAAGGACGGGCGGGCGTCTGCGGCCGAGGCGGATCCTGTGGTCCGGCTCGGGCTTGTGGCCTCGCCGCTCAAGCCTGCCGATGCGGCGTCGTCAGTCAAATTCCGCAAGTCGCGGCTCTCGATCGACGTGGTGCTTTACTCTGATGAGCTCGACGTACTGCTACTGGGCACCTCGCGCGGACGGATTCTTGTGTACGGCTATCGCGACTCGTCAGTGTCGATGACGACGGTTGCAGTGCCGAGCTCGATCAATTACGAGCGTGCGCAGTCGATGCCGCAGGTCGGAGCCAACATCCGGTCGCGGCTGACTGGACTCTCGCTGCTCAAGTCCCTGCCGCTTGTGGGCTCGCGCGGCGAAGGCCACACCGACGCAATCACTGGGCTGGAGGTGGTCAAGGTCGAGTCGTTTGAGTACGGCAACGATCTGAGCGAGCACCGGCGGCGGCGTAATGCCGATCTGGGATCGGGGCCATCTGGTGAGGGCCGGTCGTCGTATGTGCTTGTGTCTGTGGCGCGCGACGCGACGCTCCGGGTGTGGCAACTCGACACCGGTGAGGAGGTGCTCTACCGCAAGACGACGCTGCTGGGCACGACCGATGCCGATGTGGTGCCGGAGCGAGTGCGGAGCGGGCGGCGCGACTTTCGGCGTGCGGCAGACGCGCCGATCACAACACTGGCGTGGTGCGAGCGGCACCGAGTTATGGCGTGGGGCGACGAGGTTGGCATGGTTTGGATCAAGTCGTTTGCACATGCCGGCACGCTTGGGCACGCCGGAATGGTCCTTGTGCAGGCGCTGTCAGAGCACGTCGGCACAATCACGGCGCTCGAGTGGAACGTGGTGCACTCTGCGTGGATGAGCGCGTCTGTGGACGGAACGCTTAAGCTCTGGGGTAAGGGTATCCGCAAGCCAAAGAAAAAGCGCAAGCGCAAGCGGCTCTCTACGCTGCTCACGGCGGCGTATGCCGACGATGAGCTTGAGACTGGCGGAGGTGGTGGGTCGGATCGGACGTCAGGCAACGGCGATGGCGACGGATGCGAGAGCGGGCGCGGGCGCGGGCGGGGAGCAGCGACGCCGGTAGGAGTCTCGATCATTGTTGACTCGACCGACTCGGACGACGAGCTGGTACAAGTGCGATCGGACTCGAACGACGATTCGGAGTCGCTCGACTCGCGGGACGATGACGACGGCGTGTCGGGCTCGGGGACAGGCGGCGGTGGGAGCGGAGGCGAGAGCGGGAGTGCGCTGGGTTCTAGCGCCGTGTCGGTGCTCAACAGATCGGCGACGAGCGTGCGGTTTGACACGCTTAGGGGCGAGGGCAAGCCGAGGCTCAAGCGAATGCACACGTTTGCTGATCCGAGCGACCGGACTGGGGCCCGGTTTGGCGCGACAGGATCGGCCATGGGCGGACACACCTCGCTGGACACGGTAGAATTTGGCAGCATTGTGCGGTGCGTGACGCACCACTGCGGGCCGCAGGGCATTTCCGAGTCGTCGCGGATCCGCGTGGCGGCCAAGCAGACCCGCGGGATGGTGGTGGCCGGAACCGACGAGGGCAAGATCTTTGTGTACAACCCAGTGCGGCGTGAGGTTGTGGCGAGCCTCTTCGGCCACGCCGACCTAGTCAAGTGTGTGGTCTACCTTCCGCAGCGGCACCAGTATGTCTCGGGCTCGTGGGACAACACGCTCAAGGTGTGGGCGGCGTACACCCGCGATGACAAGCCGAGCCAGAACCGGTTCGGCGGAAGACCGGGCAAGGCAAGCAGCCGCGAGACGAGTCGGCCGAGGTCGCAGACTGTGGTGGCGGCGAGCGAAGACGGTGGCGGGTACGGGGTGGGCCGGCCGGTGGTGGCGCTGCCGTCGCAGGACAACGCAACCCGCAACGCCGCGGTCTTCCACATCGATCCAGACCTGCGGCGGGTGGTGAAGTCGGTTGCCGGCGATTCGGGCGTGGGTGGCGGCTTTGTTCCGCGAGCCATCGACGATCCCGAGTTTGTCAGCGCGGTGCGCGAGCTCGAGCGTGAAGAACGCGAGAAAGATGACGGACTGCTCGGACTGGTCCCCGGCTCGCGGGTCCGGTTCCGCGATCTCAACGCGTCTATGGCCTCGCTCTCGACCTCGCTCAACGGCATGTCGGCGACTTTGCTTTCACCTCTTGCTGACAGCGACGGCGAGCGGCCACCGAGCACGCCCGGCTCAGAGGAGCCCGAGCCAGGACGAGGGCGCAAGAACAACCGGTCGCGGCTAGCGCGGCGGCGGTTGATCGCAGGCAAGACTGCTGCGCGCAAGCACGCGTTTTTCCGTGCCGATCAAGCAGCCGACACGCCACTCCCTCCTGCGCACAAGATTGACTCGCTGAAGTATTGAGGCAGCGCGCGGAGCACTCGACCAGGTAGCTCGCACCATCAGATTGGTCGAGGACATCGTCGCTGTGTTCAACTGAGTAAACAACATTGGATGAAAATGAGAGAATGGCACGGTGGCACGCAGGTGCCGCTGCGACGGCAAGGGCGACCGGAGGGAGCGGAGGGAGCTGGGAACACGCGTCTTTTTTTTTCAGGTTTGGAAAGGAGAAAAGGAGCAAGTCAGAGCAAATGATGATGTGTGTGTCGTCGAGCAAGATGCGCTCTCTTTGTGTGGTCCTCTGGGCGGTGGTTGCGGTGTGGGGAGGAGCTGGCGTCGTGGGAGGAGCGGTCGGCCTCTCACCTCCGCCAGCAACGAATCTTCGACCGATTGTGGGCATTTTGACGGTGCCGACGGAGGGCTCCGAGTGCGGCACGTTTTACCGCGAGCACAAGGCGATGAGCGGATCGGGATCGACTTCTTGCTTTGCCACGGTATATGTCAAGTGGCTCGAGTCTGCGGGAGCGCGTGTGGTGCCCATTCCCTACAACCTGCCGCATGACGTGCTCCGCGATCTTGCCGGTAAGTACCTCAACGGGCTGCTGTTTACCGGTGGTGGGACATCGCTCGAGCCGGAGACCGAGTACTATCAGGCGGCCAAGGTGCTGTTCGAGGCGGCGATGGAGGCCAATGCGCGCGGGGTGTACACGCCAGTCCACGGGACTTGCATGGGCTTCCAGCTGCTCTCGATCCTGGTGGCCAACTCGACGAGCGTGCTGGAGAGCGGGTTCGACTCGGAAGACTACTCGATCCCGCTCGACTTTACGGCGGCGGCAGCGACGTCGCGGATGTACGGGCCTGCAGCGGCAAACCCGGCGACCGGGGTCTTTGCCACGCTCGCGACCAAGAACGTGACGTCGAACCTGCACCACTCGGGCGTCACGCCCGAGACGTTTGCGACCAACGCCAAGCTCACATCGTTCCTCACGGTGCTCTCTACCAACCGCGGACGCAAGGGTCGCGCCTTTGTTTCGTCGTTTGAGGGCAAGACCATGCCGGTGTACGGGACGCAGTACCATCCGGAGCGACCGGCGTACGAGTTCAACCCGATTCTCAACCTCAACCACTCAATCGCGGGCATCGAGGCGATGCAGTACCTCGCCAACAACTTTGTGACCGAGGCGCGACGGTCGACAGCTTCGTTCCCGTCGCCGACGGATGAGGCCAAGGCCCTCATCTACAACTATGCGCCACTTGCCAACGGCGAGTCGTACCAGTGCTACTTCTTCGAGTGATCGATCAGCTGCCCAGGCTCGAGTGCAAATGAACCAGCTTTGGAGCCATGGTATGCAGTGTACGTGAAAAGCGAGAAAAGATTGCAGCTCGTGCAAGCCCAAGATCACACCAGCCTTGATTTGTGGTAGGTAAATCAGCATCGGAGGCTATCGTGCTCAAGCCCCGATCGTAGAGGGACGAAATACCGAATCTGCTGATCGTGTTGCTCTCGGCAGCCCACGCACCGAGGGCTTTGAAATCCAGCCACAAACCGGAATGGCAACCTCTCCACCTCGCACACCTCGCACAATGAACAGTGAGTCACGCAAGAGACAAGCACTCCGAGTCGCCGCCTGGAAAGTGAGGGATGAAGCGACAGAAGTCCCGTTCACGCCAGTCTCATCGACACGGTCCGCCTCTGTCTCCAGCCCAACCCCAACAACACACAATTTTTTTATTGCCCTCACCCCCCACCCCCCAACATCCCCCTCCCACAACTCGGACTTTATTCCAGGTACCACGACGAGTGCTGTTTGCCCTCACACTGACCACCGAACGACAAGAGCGGGACGAGCTGCAGGAGCGGGGGAGCGGGGAGAGAGAGTGTGTGAGGGGGAAAGTGCTCGAGAGTGAGCAACACTGCACTCTCTGGAAGAGAGTCTGAGGTGGTTGTAGAAGGGTAGACAGTAGACCCAGAGTCAAGGGAGATGGGAGGCAAGGGCAATGTCTTTACCGCCCGGGTGCGTGAGCGCAAGCTGGCCAAGGACGGCGGGAGTTCGGGAGGGAAGGGAGCGATTGTGTTGGGCAAGGGCAAGGGCAAGGGAAAGGCAAGCAAGGGCAAGGGCAAGGGCAAGGGCAAGGGCAAGGGCAAGGGCAAGCACACGTCATCGTCTTCTGGTGACGATTACGACTACGACTACGAGGACGAGGACGAGTACGAGTACGAGGACGAGAGCGAGAGCGAGGACGAGAGCGACGGTGACTCGGATATGGACAGCTCGTCGTTGGCTCCGTCTGCGCGGAAGCACTCTGTCTTCATGCCGCGGGATCCGGAAAAGTTCAACGCAAAGATGAAGAAGAAGCACATGGTCGCAAAGAGCGAGTCCTCCTCCGAGTCGGGCAAGAGCAAGAGCAAGAGCAAGAGCAAGAGCAAGAGCAGGGGCAAGAGCAAGAGCAAGAGCAAGAGCAAGAGCAAGGGCAAGGGCTCGAAGCGATCGAAGAGCAGCGATTATGATGATGATGATGATGGTTCTGACGACGATGGCAAGGTCCATCCTTTCCTGGCCAGGATCAAGTCCGACTCGGGCTCCGACTTTGGCATGGGCGGGCATGCGGCCGGCGAAGAGACTATTGACGAGGCGGATGGCTTTGATGGGCCTGCCGGCGGGGCCGATGCCGGAGCTGGGCGTGACGGGCGTGGGCGCAGGAGGCGGACGCGGCGGAAGAAGTCGTGTTGGCAGCAGCTGCGCCGGCCGGGTCACCGGCGCGATTTTCTGATGGCCGCGGTGTACTTTGTGGTCGGAGCCGTTGTAACCAGCGTGCTCGTTATTCCCAACCTTGTGTCGCCGCCGAAAAACGCTGCCGGCAGCGCCGATTACACTGACCAGTCGTTCACCGGACAGGTGTTTGGCGGCATAATGGCGGGGCTCATCATGTTCCTCTCGTCGCTGTACCACTGCTGCCGTGGGAGCCGGATGGCATACGCCAAGCGGCGGGCGGACAAGTACGGCGATGCCGAAGAGAACAAGGATGGTGCCGGGATGGTCTCGTTCTCGTCTGACTCTTCGTGCGCCTCGTACTCTTCCGACTCCGAGTTTGAGCCTGGCGTCGGCCACCACCCATCGACACGCAATCCGTACTTTTACGTGCCTGACTAGAGGCACGCGCTAGCTAGGACACAGTAAAGGGCACATTTACACCCGCTGGAGGTCGGCAAACGGGCCGTTGAGCGAGTTGTCGATGATGTAGGCGGCGCGCGAGACGACACCTTCGACGAGCGACGAGACGCGGACGGCGCCGCGCGGGAGCGGCTGGTCCTTGGCGGCGACGTGCATGAGCTCGGCAAGGTGGAGAGCGACGCCGTCGGCAACGGCGTGCAGGTGGGTTGCCGACTTGACCACTGCCATTCGCATCTGGGTGGTCCGCTCCTGGGCGGTGACGCCGATGTCGAGCGAGAGCGTGACACGGTCGCGGCGGAGTGATCGCGCGGTCTTCGCGAGCATGCAGTCGAGCTCGCCACCGACGGCTGCAAGGTCTGCGGCGAGGTCGACGACGTGACTGACTCGTGCCGACCAACGGGTGGGAGCGCCGAGCGTGTGCGGCGCAAAGATTGCGACGAGCATGAGCGGGTCGTCCGACGAGACGATGGTTCCGCCGGCGGCGACGATTTTGCTCGCCAGAAAGTGAAAGGCGCGGTAGACACAGGCGGCGTAGCGCGGGTCGACCACGTCGACGGCCTTGTCGCCAAATGCAATGTTGAGCTTTGTAGCAAGGACGACGGCGTCGGAAATGGTGCGGAACGGGAGCGGCAGTGAGGCGCCCGGCTCAAGCTCGAGTTTGGACGAGAGCGGAAGCGAGACCGCGGCGTCGAGGACCGACATGGCGCCCGAGGTGGCGTCCTCGTCCATGACCAGGCGCTGGGCGAGGAGTGGCGGGAGCTCGCGCATGTGCTGAAGGAGCGCAAAGAGGCGGCGAGGGAGCACATTGTAGTCGAGCCTGGCCGCAAGATGCGCCTGCTTCATGTTGTCGTGGGTGTAGAGGACAACGGCGGCGAGCATGGCGAGGGCAAGGCCAAAGACGGTCTCGATGTCAAAGCCGAGCGAGCCACGGTTGGTGGCGACGGCAAGAATAACGTAGACGAGCGAGATAAAGATGGAGACGATGGGGCCTTCAGGCGACGATGCGAGGATGACGTAGACGAGCGAGGCGTACAGGTGGAGGAGATAGAGGCGGAGGATGTGCTCGGTGGTGGGTGCGAGGAGCGAAAGAACCACGTTGCCGATGGCAACAAGCGCCGAGACAAGGAGGAAGGGGCCAGCGCGAGGGGAGGCAAAGACAACTACTTGGCCGGCGAGGAGGACGGCAAGAAAGGCGACGGCGGTCCGGGTGATGACCAGCCGCTCGGCGCCATCGCCAAAGGCAAAGTCGAGGACAAAGCCGGCGCAATTGAGAACGGCAAAGGTGAGCGCAAGTTCCCACCGTGCCTTGTACAGCAGGTTGCCGACCCACTTGCCGCGAGCCGAAGCGCCAACGTGGTCGTAGGGAAACTCGCCGGTCGACTCGAGCTCCTCGGCGCGGACCTTGACCACTCGCAGGGTCTCGGCGAGCTGCGCGTCGGCGAGCAGGCGGCCCATGAGGACGGCGGCGTCCCCGGTGGCAAGCCACGACTCCATGTCTACATCGTACACGTCGCCAGCCTCGCTGTCCAGCATCTCGATGGCTGTCGTCGACTCCTCCTGCTCCTCGCCCGAGTAGTCGTAGTAGTACTCGTAGTCGTCGTCGGTGTACTCGGACGCGAGGGCCGGAGCCTGCGCCGGCGCAAAGCCGTAGTAGCTGGCCGTGCCCGGCCCGCTGAGCTGAGCCGATGCAGCAGGCGCAGGAGTCTCCGACGCGACGGGCACGCTGGTGAGCGAGAGCAGCCGCGATGCCGGCTCGTGGGCGGCAGCCGCCGCGAGATCGGAAAAGGGCACAAGGTCAACTCGGGCCGAGGCGGCAATGCGAGCGAGCGCGGGGCGGGCGAGCCATGGCGGGTGGGCAAGGGCGACGGTGGCCTGCGGCGAGGCGAGGGCAACGGCGAGCGTCTCTCCATATACTTGACCGAGGGAGACAACGGCAAAGCCGAGCGATTCCGGCATGGCGGCAAGCATCAGCGGGCCCATGCCGAGCGCAACAGCGGGCCTTGCCCGCCACGACGCAAGGTGCTTGGCAGCCATAGTTGTGGCCTTGGCAATCGAAGCGGCGCGCGGCGGGAAAACGCCGACAATAGCCTGGAGGACTCGCTCGACAAAAGCGCCCTGCGCGTCGGGCGAGAGTGCACCCATGTCGGCGACGGCGACGTAGGTGGCGCCCTGGCGCACAAACTGAACCGAGTGGACACCGAGCGGGGCAAGGACCTCATCGAGGGCAGTGGCAGTAAACGAGGCCCGAATGGCGCGAGTGGCCGACAGCGTTGGTACCGTCGTTCTGCTGGAGCCATCGTGTGCCACGGCGAGGTTGACGACGACGACTAGAGCTGAGTCAAAGGTGACCGACATCGGAGTCGACGACGCACCCTCGAGTGAAGCGACAGCGTCAACCGACCGAAGCCAGTGCGGAAGGGTGTAGGCCAGCACACGCTCGCGGAGACGACCCGGAAGGCCATCTCTGGCGGCACGGTCCTGTAGGGCGCGGACGAGGCCGTCGAGAACGCGGCGCTCGATGGCTGCGCGGCGAATGCGACGCATCTTGTGTGTGGCGTGGACAACAGGCGGGATGGTGAGGGCGACAAAGAGAGCTTCACACAAGGTGGTCATAGAGCCTTGCGTCGAGGGAGCCACCATGAGCGAGATGGCGTGGGCGATAAGAAGCAGAGCTTGCAGACCACCAGCGACGGCCATAGGCAGAGGCCAGGCCAGACCGGTAAAGAGGAGCCAGCCCGCAAGGGCGATGGTTGGAGCAGCCGAGCCCGAGTCTTCCGCGGAATCGATGAGAATACGAACAGTGGTAAGGAGCAAACCAGTGGCAGCAAAGGGAATAGCCACAGCAGCATGAGCCGCCATACCCCTTGCAGCATCACTAGAGCAAGCCGAGAGCTTGCCCAGAGCACCTGCCAGAGCCAAGCAAGCCAGACCATTACCAATGATCACGGTAAGGATAGCGAGTACCAGTAGAGGAGTAGAAGATGCTACAACAGCAGAAGTCACCACATACCCACATGCAGCCACCTGACCAATGCCAAGGACAATGCCCACACGACGACGGAAGAGGCTCGAGACAACGTCGAGTGGCTGTACCGCATGTACCACCTCACGCACAAGGCTGGACAGCTCAGGGGACGGATTCATACCACGTTACTCTCGCTCTGCTGTGCTTGTAGGAGAGTGGACGAGAGTGTGTGTGTGTGTGCGTGTGGTGGTAGGTGGGGGGGGGGGGGGGGAGGGAGGGGTATGGGCCAGTGTGGGTATGACGGGGAGGGTGAGAGGACCGTGTCTTGGCCACTGGGCGAACATTTTTCGTGGTGGTGGCATGGTTTCTTTTTTCTTGACCGAGATGGGGTTGTATTCTTTGGGTGGGTATGTGGGGATGATGGGGGTGGTGATGGGGGTGGGGGGAGGGTGATGGGTGGGCGTGGATGAGCGTGGGTGGGCGTGGGTGGGCGTGGGGGAGAGTGAGGCGAAGGCGGAGGCGGGAAGAGGGGGGGAAGCTTGGTGAACTTTTTCGGTGAGGAAACGTGAAGCTGGGCTGGGGCTGTGGAGGATACGTGGCAGAGTATGCTTGGAAGGGGATCCGCAACGCTGCTGCGCTACAATAAATGCGTCAACATACCCGGTTGAAGTACACACGCGCAGCACCGGATCCAAGAGGCCAAGCCCATCTCCACGTTCAGCGTTTTCTTCAGCCGCCGCCAACTCGGCGAAAGTCACACTCTTGGTGCGACTCTCCCGAACAGCGCCATATCTATGCCCATTACTCGATCATCGCCTCCCCACACACAACACGAGCACACTTCGATCGTCCCCTCTACTCCCCCGAATGCCCTCCCCTCCCTCCTTCCTCCTCTTGCCACAATCAACAACAGACTCCCTCCAAAAAACCACCCTACGCGCAAAAAGTGGGCAAAGCCCAAGGCGAAATGCACCAAACTCGCACGAGTCAAGGGCACCTTGTCACCCACACCACCGCTCCCTCACCCACCACAGAGCCCCGGCCACAGAGAGCCAACACTTGACTCCCAAGGCAGCTGAGGAGAGAGTAGTATGTCTCAGGGCACCAGTCGGGACGGGTCGACTGGAGGGGGTCTTCTACCGCATATGGCGGGGACGGATACGGAGTTGCTCGGGGACGAGGAAGCGGTGGCAGTGGTGGAGGCGGTGGCGGTGGTGGCAACAGCACCGGTGGTGGTGGTGGTCGTGGTGGTGGTCCTGGCTCGACAACCGGATCGGTGGGAGGAGGAGGCGGAGTCGGGCAAATGACACGGGAGCTTTTTTCGTTTGTGACGGACTTTATCGTGGTTGGTGAGTTTTCGGAGCAAGAAGGACCGGTCCCGCTCATGATCTTGCCTGACGAGGATGCAGCAGGAGGCTTTGACACGGCCTCTTTTGTCGTCCGCACGCTCGCTGCCGACTACCAGAGGTCGTCGGATCCGTCAAACTCGCCGGACGACTCGCAGGTTGTCTTTACTATCCCATCTGAGGACGCCACCGCGTACATCCATCACCTCACGTTGTATGACATCCATGCCCGTGGCTATGTCCGTCCGGTTTGCATGTCGTTTGTGACCCGCGACCACGGAAAGTGATGGGCCAGTTTGCTGCGCTGCGCAAGGCCTTCTCGGCAGTCTCGGAGCTGTTCAAGACCGGTAACCAGCTTGTCTTTCTCCAGGATCTCGAGCATCGGCTCATGGATCTGCGGATGACCAAGGACCTGCTGCTGGAGGGTCACCCAGAGTTGCCGGACGAGGCGCGCGAGGCGCTCACGCCCGAAAACGTCAACGCGTTCATGACATCGATGGAGGAGCTGTACGACCGACTCAAGGCCGCTATCTACGCTCGTATCGAGAGCAATCCGCGGCTGGCACTCTTCAAACCGTTTGTGGAGACCTATGAGCGCGAGTCGGCCGCCGGCGCCTACACACCGCAGGTCCGGTCAACGCTGCACAAGGTCGCCCATTTTGACCGCGGCCTCCGCGCGCTCTCCGAGATCTGCCTCTCAGGCTTTGCCACCGGCGTCGCCCTCCTTCGCCGCATCCAGCGCAAGTTCTCCGCCTCGTCGCTCGAGCTTCTCCTCGACTCGGAAGAGAAGCACAACTTGCGTCCACTCGAGACTGGCCTCTGCATTGGCGGCTCGCTCGTCACCAACTTTGCCAATTGCATAGCGGGGTACGGCGCCAACGCGCCGTACGGTCTGGTCGCCACCTGCCGCCACAACGGCTGGGATGACGCCGACGCTGACGCCGACGCTGATGATGTGACCCGGTGTGACAGGTCCGTTGTCCCGCTTGCGCTCCGGCGGTCGCCGTCGATGTCCTCGCTCGACTCGAACTCGTCGCACCGGTCGATCTGCCTCACCGACTCGGACCCTGGCGAGCGTGCACTAGGTGAGTTTGACGAAGGCTCCAACGCGTCACGAGCCACGTCGTTTGAGGACGCGCGCTCATCGTTTGACGTCTTTGACACGCCGGCGGGCGGCGGGCAAGCGCTGCTCTCGCCGGCCCTTGGCGGCCCGCACTCATCGCTTGGCGTCCTTGGCATCCATCCGCTGCGGAGGCCCAAGAACTCGACTGACTCGCTGGCGTCAGGCTCGTCGGCGGCGTCACCGTCGTCGCCGGCGTCGCGCGACGCACCAAGCCCTCTCTCGAACTCGGCTTCACCGTTTCTCACGCCCGAGACCTTCTACGGGCGGCTGTGGGGCCACTCGGAGCGGCGGACGGCGTGGAACTCGCAGGCGGCGGCCCACGCTCAGCTCGGCGGCGGAGGCTCAGGCTCGTTTGCAGGCGGCGAGTCCGGCTCGGGCGACCTCGGCGTGCTCAACGGCACCGCGCTCTACGCACCGGTGCTGGAGCGAATGGATGTGCTTCAGTTCCGGGCACGATACTCGTTTGCACCGCATGTGGTCTACGCCCTGCTCTCGGGCCGGCTTGTGGTGGTGCATGCCCGGCCAGCGTCGCGGGCGGTGGTCAAGTCGCTCGTTTCGGCGCTCTCGCTCTTTGTGCCTGGCCTCAACCGGTCGGTCCAGGTGTGGCGGACCAAAGGTGTGGGCCTCACTGAGCTGGCTACGCTGCGACTTGTGGGCCTCTCCAAGGCCGTGCCCATCACGCCCATGCTCTACGCGCATGCTACAGTCCTCGACTTTGACGACGAGGAGCTGACTGGCACGCCGTACACCGGCGGGAGCTACGTCGACAAGCTCTTGGACGCCAAGAAAGAGTGGCCGTCGCTCGACTCGTTTGTGGCCCACGTCTCGACTGTCTATGCCGAAATGGGCATGGACACATGTATCTTTTACGCACTCTGCTGCGTGGGCCTCCAGCCCGCCTTTGCCGAGCCGACCGCAGACTTTTCCTTTCTCCCGCCAGACCTCCGCACCCTGCTCACCGAGCGCGCCGCCGCCGCCTCGCAGTCGGGCCGCTCTCTCCACGCCTCGTACCGCGAGGACGAGGCCGCCATCCTTGCCCAGCTTAACGTCCGCGGCTGCGACATCGATATTGTCCGCCATCTCGCTCGTACCGTCATGGAGGCTCAGCTTGTCCATCTCCGCGCCTCCTCGTCGCCGTCGTCGTCGGCCACCTACGGCGTCTCGATGCGTTTGTCTTGCGGCCCGGTCCAGCGCTTTGTCAACGAGGCGAACTGATGCTTTCACAGCCTGAGCAAGACGTGCACGCTGGATTTGTAGTCGGTTTCATTGGCCAGTCCCTTGCAAAGCACCGGCAATGGTGTCGAGGAGGAGGCAGAGCTCGCAAAGAATCGCCTCAGTCTCAGCACCATACTCACCGGTCACAGAGTTGTTCACACCCTGGTTGTAAACGACTTTGGCCGCGAGGCCGAGCATCGGAAGCTTGAACGCTACACACGCAGACTCGAGCGTCTCGCGCGCACTCGAGAGCGAGGACAAGAGTTGCGTCTCGTGGACCGCAGTGTCAACGCTGCAGCTGTCGCTGCGGAGCGCATCAAGGACCGCCAGCGCGTCCATGATCTCGGTCCGAGCTCTGTTGAGCTCGTGCTGGGCATTGGTACTGGCGACACCTGCACTGCGACCGATGTGGAAGAGTGGGATGGTAGTGGCACTCTTTGGCTGCAGCAGCTCGTGGGTGAGCTCTACATATCCGCGAGCCAGCCCCGTCCACTCGGGCTGTGAGCCGAGAACGTAGGGCGAGGTGGCACAGTCTTGGACTCGCTTCCAGTCTAGGCTGCCCGGGACGGACGACCACGCCACATGCCTTTCTGCGACCTGCGTGGTGGAGGCGAGCCGTGCTGCGCGCTGGACTGCGACCTGGATCGAGCGCCGCCGCGAGCCACCGTAAATGAGCTCCGAGAGGTGTGCGTCGAGCCAGAGCCAAGCTCCACCGTCATCATCACTGATGAGGTATGTGCTGAAAGTAGTCTCACTAGCGGCGAGGCCATCCGCGCGAGAGCGAGCGTGGACGGGAACCCAAGTGTTGGCCAGCGCGAGAGCCATGTCGGTGAGTGAGCACGCGTCACGGAACCCGATGCGGTCGACAACGGTCTCGTCGTCGATCGCTACAAGAGCGAGGCGGGAGCCCCAATCAGACCGCGAAGAGCTACCGGTGTAAGTCCAGCAGCTGGCTTGACTGGCCTTGCTGTGAGAAAGAGCCATTGCCACGATGGCCGATTCGGCGGTTGCAGCCAGAATGGCGTCGACGTCGCGGAGCGCTGGGCAGTTGGCGGCGGAGACAACAGCCAGGCCTGGACTGGCGCAGATAATGGAACAAAGCGCGGTGTCGTCGAGTGCGGCAAGCCCGTCGAGGTTGAGGACAAAGAGGCCGGCGTGTCGTGGGATCGGCGCACGAACTACGCGAGCAACACACGCGTCGAGCACTTCCTGCTCATCAACATCGGCCGGCAGCTGGCTGAGGTTGTTGAGAATCTTGAGGACTTGCGCAGGGTGCAGGAGCCTGTCCACATTGGCGGCAGGCGTGTCGCCGCGGGCAACCGCCATCGGGTCGACCGGGACGAGCCGACATGCCTCGCGGACAGGGTCCGAATTGGGCACAGATCCGGCGACGCCGTCCATGACTTTGCGAAAAGCCTCGACAAGGCTGCGGAGGGTTGGGTGTGGCGAGTGAACTGCCTCGCGCAGTGCAAGAAGGGTTGTCGATAGACGCTCGAGACCACGTTGTGAAAACTCGAGTCGCAGCATTGGGTACCGCTCGGCAAGACTATTGTCACTGAGGCCGAGCGAGACGTACGAGTCGTTGAGTTCGATGGCGGCGTCAATGTAGGCGCCGAGAAAGTTGGTCGACGATCGCAGCAGGCCGCCGCCGTCGTCGCCCATGCTCCGCGCCACGTAAGCACACGAGTGGAGGACAGCGTTGAGGACTTCCTCGTCGACAGCGGCGGTGTCACTCACGGTAGCAGCCCAGGCGTCAAAGCTGTACATGTCGCGCCTGCCGTCAAAGAGCAGCGACGGCCCGTCCGGCGCAGCTTCGAGCAAGCACGAGAGAACAACGCGCTCGGTCGCATCGTAGCTCTCCTTCATCAGGAGCATGAGCTCGAGTTGAGCACCGCACGAGGCGAGGAGGACTGGGCGCGGGAAGCGGGCGCCAAAGAGGACCGAGGCAAGAACCCGTTCAGAGGCGACCCGGCCCCAGTGCAGGTCACAAAGCTCGTCGAGGCTGACTGGCCTGAGCGGCACGTGGCTTGCACCTCTCCAGCCGCACGCCGGCGCGCACAGAGGACCGACGCCCTGGACCGACCAGACCGACGGCAGGCGGTCTCCGGCCTCCTCGACGTCGACTACCCGCTGAGCAACAGTGGCTGCAAGCGTAGCAACCTCGTGCCAGCGGCTTCCAGCGTTCCGCTCCACACATGCCAGCGAAGCTTTCAGATCAGCTCGCTCATCTGCACCCGCATCGACCACAGCGGTCTCGATATGCGCGTGCGACGTGAGCATGAGCAGCGAGTTGAGAGTAGCTGCCATGTTGGGGTCGGTCGGGAGAATGTCAGCGCGATCAGCGTCCGGGAGCAAGGCGAGCGCGCCGGCGAGCGCAAGAATATCGGCACCTAACGCGCGGGTGAAGCCGGCGTCAAACAGCAGGCCGACCGAGCGGCCACAAGGAAGCGGCCCGGCATGGCCGGCCTGGAAGGTGGCGACCAGCGGCTGGGCCGACATGTAGAACAGCCGAGTAGCAACCGGGCTCAGCTGGAGTGTCTTGCCCGCAACGGCAACGAGGCCGGAGCGCGGAAAGGCGTCCTGAGCCGACCTCGAGCTGGCTTGGATGAGGAGGCGGAGCGCGGCAGCAGAGTGCATCTGGAAGAGAGCGAGGTTGACGGCCTCGCGGGCAATAATATGCTCGTCGGTGAGCATGGCGGCGCGGCGGACGAGGTCTCCTGGTGCATGGCGGGCGGTGTAGGTCGACATGCCAACAAAGACCAGCCGAGGAACCAAGGCGAGGTGCGTCGTGACGCTAAAGTCGGGGTTGTGCGGGAGGAGCGGTGCGAGTCTGGCACTGGTGGCTGCCTCGACGACCATCTTGAGGCCGAGCTTGCTGGCGAGGCTCACCAGGCTTCCACCCGAGTCGTCGACAACCATCTCGGAGAGTCGCGCATCAAGCGCAGCATAGTATCGGGCGAGAAGCTGCTCACCCGAGCTTACGGTCGAGCTAAATAGCAGCGATGGCGAGGTGATCAACTCAGCAAGGCCTACAGACAGCTGCTCGCCGGCGGCGGTCATGGCGGCGGCAAGGGTCTCGGGGGTACCAAAGAGCGAGATCGGCGACGCGCTTCCAAACGGGATCATGCCCTGGGTATCAAGGGAGAATCCAGGCCTGTCGCTGAATGTAGTAGCGACTTCGCCGAGCTGGGCAACCTTGAGCTCGAGGTACTTGATAAAGACCTCAAAGTACTCGGCAGTGCCCAGCTCGTCTGCATCAACGACGCAAGCAAACTTGAGCGTGTCGAAGAGGGCAGGCACGCCGTGTGCGAGCGAGCCGAGTGAGAACAGCGCAAAGTGAGTAGGCGGCGGGCCCAGCGCCCGCAGGCTTGCACGGACAATGTCGCCAAAAATGGCGACGACGGCGATGTGGAAGTTGTGGAGCGCGGTAGCGAGCGGCTTGGCCTCAAAATTGCGGAGGTGCAAGGTTTCGTCGGCGTCGGCGTCGGCGTCGGTGTCGGCATCGTCAAAGACTGCGGCGCGGAGGACACCAGCGACGGCGTTGCCCCGTGCGTGAGCGAGCGCGGCTCGCCAACGCGCGACTGGCAGGGCAGCGGCGGCAAAGGGCGTGAACGACTCGCAGCGCAGCCACGAGTGCGAGGTAACAACCCGGGCCAGAGTCACTACTTGCATGTTGAGGGCAGCCTCGATACCGGGACGCGAGTCGAGCAGGGATTCACGCGCCGGTGTGGAGCGAAGGAAGGCCGCGGCTTCGAGGTAGAGCGAGAGCGCGCGGACTGGCGCCTGCCCGGCAGCAAAAATATCGGCGGCGGCGAGGACGTTGTCGAGGGCACTTGGGTTCGGTTCGGTGGCGGCAAGCTGGCCCAGAAGCGTGGAGTGCGCGAGTGAGCTCGGCACGACCGAGTCGAGCCATGCCATTTCGAGCGCGTACATGTGGGCATCGAGAACCGGTGCAGGTGGCGACGCCAGTGACGCCTTGGCTACTGCTGCGATCTCGACGACCAAGGGCGCTGCATGCTGGAGCGCACTCACGCCAACATCTACAGGTGGCATGCCACAACCACCGAGAGAGGGCAGCGGTGTGTCGACAAGAGCGGCGACAAGGGCGGCAACGACCGCTTCGAGATTGCCGTCGCCAGCCGCGGGTTTGAGGCGAGAAGCAGTGGCGCGGAAGGCTGCAGCGTGGGCAGACGCTGCCAAGTGCAGGTGACATGTAGGCTCGGCCGGCTCGGGCAGGTCGCTGGCAAACCGTGCGTGCAGGTGACGGCGCCATGACAGGGGCAGCGCCTCGCGGGCTGTAGGCGTGGTCGAGGCGAGAGCGACAAGCTGCGGACCAAGCTCGATGGCAACAGCAAGCGCGACAGACGAGATTAGTTCGGCAAGGTCATCGCGCGAGCCGACGACGCCTGCGAGTTCGGCCACGAGATCATCGGATGACTCGAGGAGAAGATGTCGAAGGGCACGGGCAAAGAACCGAAGAGGTCGAGCAAGATGATGGACTGAGGTCGGCGGCGGTGGCGTTGCGACCCTGATTGAGTCTTCAACCTCGTCGCCAAAGTCTTGTACGACAAGACGAAGAAGCGAGGCAAGACCATCAACGTCAGCACCATACTTGGCGGTAGTGATAGAGTCATCGAGGGCAGATACAAGGGCAGAGGCGGACTCGGGCTCGAGGTGGGTGGCTACAGTATGGAAGAGGCCAGCGAGGGTCTCGCCCGGCCGGGCGCAAGTAAACGCAGAGATCAAGAATGGAGCGACGTCGAGAGCAAGAGCAGAAGTATCCTCGGGCGACAAAGTGGCCATGACGTGGTCCAGCAGAGCGACCGGAAGCGGGCGAGGCCCACGCGACTCGGCCACAGTGTGTGCATAGACGAGGTGTGGGGTGGGTGCCTCAGAAGTTGCGACGATGCGAGCCAGGGCGCGGACCGAGGTGGCCAGCGACGGCGGCGGCGGCGAAGCCACGGCGGCATCGGTGCCAGCGGCGATAGCGACGACTGCTCTGGGAGTAAAGTCCTCGCCAACAAAGACCGAGGAGGCGAGGGCCGAAGCTGCGGCAGCAGCCAGGCCGCCGAGATCAGCCATGCGGGTGGCAGCCTCAAAGGCAGCGAGCGGAACAGGTGCGTGCGGCTCGAGACCGAGAGCAGCCGCAAGGCCATCTGGTGTAAACGTGCCTGCCCATGGCGCAACAACACGATGTCCATAGGCATTGAGCGTGTGAGCCAGGTCAGCCAGGGTGACATGCGGCGAGGAAAGGACACGATGCCAGATGCGACCTGCGGGCGAAGAGCCCAGACGGCGTCGGACGTCGAGGGTGCGAGTTCAGCGATGATGGAAGAGAGCGAGTCGTTGTAGATGTCCGAGATCGACGATGCGGCAGAGAGAGCCGAGGGGCGAGAGGCCGGCTCTGTGGCAGCACAGGCGCGGAGGAGTGAGGCAACAGCTTGGGAGCACGGGAGCTTGACAGCGTCGATGAGGCTCCAGTCTGGCATGACATAGATGTTCTCGCGGCGAGCGCGGTATTCGAGACCTGTTGCCTTTGAGACCAGCTCAAAGCCGACGATGGCAAGCGAGAAGACGTCGGCGGCGGGAGTGAGTGAGGAGAGGTCCATGAAGACCTCGGGAGCACAGTAAGAGAGCGAGGCGGAGACATAGCCTGGCGAGGCTAGCTCTGAAGCCATGCCCAGCTGCGGAAGAGCGGCGACAAGGTCGACGGCGGAGCCAAAGTCACCGATGCGAACTTCGATAGCGTGCTCGGCGGCGACAAGGAAGATGTTGTCGGGCTTGATGTCGAGGTGGACAAGGGCTGAGGCGTGGATCTGCGCAAGGCCGGAGGCGATTTGGGAGAGCCAAAGAAGCTCAGTCCGCGGAGCGGCGGGCGAAGATCCGGCACGAACGGCGCAGATGTAGCTCTGGAGCGTGCCAGAGTTTGCATACTCGGTGACCATCCCGAGGCGCGGCACGGCGTCGTCGTCCTTGATACAGAGGCCGACGATTGAGAGCACAAACCTGTGTCGGACTGCATTGAGGACACGGACTTCGCTCAGCAAGTCGCTGGCGTTGTGACTCGAGCGATTGTCGGCAAGCTTGATGGCATACTCGCTTCCACAGAGCTTTCCACGGTAGACGACGCCATGGGCGCCACGGGCAATTTCCGCAACGGAATCGAAATGGTCCCAACGAATGGCAGGGGTGCCATGCATCGAGTCGCCACTGCCGGCAAGAGACGACTCGTCGTCGACGGAGGACCGAGGTGACATCAAGTGGGGAGCAGACCGGATGACACGGGACGCTACCGGGGCCAGATGAGTCTCCCAATCCGAGTCCGAGTCCGAATGGAGAGCCAGATCGGTGAGAGGAACAAACATGCCTGGGCTTGACAAGGCCAGACCGTCGTCGACAATGACGGGCATGCCGAGCGGAATGGAGTTGGTGAGGCTGATCGAAGCAGTGAGCGAGCTTGCAGTGGTGTCTGAGTATGCCATGCAGGAAACGTCGGCTGGCGGTTTGGACGAGTATGGGTAAGCCGAACTGTGCCACGACGACGACGACGAGGACGACGACGACGCTGACGAGGATGAGTGCGAGCCGTTCCCCGCCGAGTCCTCGCTGTCCGTGCCCGACCGCGACCCAAAGTCAACCGAGACGAACGAGGAAAGCGCCATGTCGGTTGTCCGAGCGTTGGACGAGGATGAGGAGGTGGTAGTGGCGATAAAGTGCGCGTGTGTGTGTGTGTGTGTGTGTGTGTGTGTGTGTGTGTGTGGTGGAGGGGGA
>NW_013657665.1:24879-41865 GCF_000142905.1 Thecamonas trahens ATCC 50062 | reverse complement strand
TCCCCGCCCCGCCCGTCCCCAACCTCCCCCCCTCCCCCTCCCCCCTCCTCCCCCCATACATACAACTCGATCAACAGCGAGTACTCACGAAAGTAGCTCGAGTAAGCCTGCATGTCTACGTGTGTCTCTTCGCCCCGTCCACTCTTTCGTGCCGACATGGTTGTCCGAGGCGGGGGCGACGAGTGTGACGAGGTCGCGCCAAATGGCCAAGGGTCAGTCGGGCGGGATGATGATGGGTCGCCGATCAGCTGGATGAAGAGCTCAAGTGGCGAGAACGAGTTGGGAGCTGGCGATTAACAGAGTGGCGGCGGATGTTGAGGTGGGTGGTGATGCGATAGCCGGTCAGGAATGGTGAGCACGTTCGATGCGCCAGTCAGCGAACTCCCTTACAGCATCAGCATCAGCATCTGCATCTGCATCTGCATCAGCATCAGCATCAGCATCAGCATCAGCATCAGCATCAGCATCAGCATCAGCATCAGCATCAGCATCATCTGCATCTGATACGTTTCCTCGCCACACATCGGCAACATCAACATCATTAGAACCAATCGTGTCGGGAGTACACCAGCCTGTGTCATTCACAGCTAAAATGAAGCCGAGCCGAGCCGCGCGAGCCGATCTGTGTTGCGTCGAGTTCCCAACGCCGTGCCGCACTGGCGAGTGACTCGGCCGAGTCGAGCCGCAAGTCACGCGGACGGAAGGCGATGGCGAGACGGAGACAACGACCGAGACGGTGATAGAAATAGCTACTTGACACGCACACTCTTTGTCCACTTTCTAACATGCATGTACTTGTTGTCATGACCATGGCTATGGTCATGGTCTCTCTCATGGCTTGCTGTGCCCATGGACAGTTCCTCGCTGCCATCCCGCATGCCATCTCCTCGCTCCCTCCGACCGTCGACACGCTGAGCATGACACTGCCGAAGCTTGACATCCATGCATCTCTGCCTGGATTTGCACTTGCGTCGTCGTCTTTGTCTTTGTCTGTTGCTGCTGGTACCGGCGGTTCGTTCCTTCCTTCGAACGCCATTATTCTCTCCAACTCGCCCTCGCTCTACCTTGCACCTGAGCCGCGTCGTCTCCTTGTTGTCCTCGAGCAGATGCAGCTGTCTTCTACTGGTGATCATCGCAGCTGGGCCCATCGCGTGCGGAAGGCTGTCGGCGTGAAGGAAATCTACGCTCGGGGGCCGAACGTTGTGTATGACATGCCGGTTGAGGCGTACGAGGACTTTGCCGCCAAGATCGGCGCGGCTGACGTCGACGCGCATCTGCTGCCGATGCCGGCACAGCCGCTGGTGGCGGTCTCGGCCAACGCGACCGCGCGAGTGGCGCGGATTCGCGATACTGTCCGCGCGCTGCAGAACCCCAACCCGATCATTTCTACGCTCGCCGCGCGTGTCTCGCCGACCAACATCAGGTCAACGCTCGAGTACATCACCGGGGTGACGTCGTCGATCACGACACGCAACTCGCTCTCGCTCGGGGCTGAGGAGGCCGCGACCTGGCTGCGGACCCAGCT
The DNA here is from genome assembly GCF_000142905.1 of Thecamonas trahens ATCC 50062. Lineage (NCBI taxonomy): Eukaryota > Apusomonadida > Apusomonadidae > Thecamonas > Thecamonas trahens. Next base: position 40,340 of record NW_013657665.1, on the reverse strand, counting down.
CGAGACGCTCGGCTACGATGTTGAGGTCCAGCACTTCAAGTCGGGCTACGCGCCCAACGTCATCGGCACCCTGCCTGGGCGGTTCGAGACGACCTCGGTGGTTGTCGGCGCGCACTACGACTCGCGGTCAAAGGATCTTTACTCCAAGACCAACCCGGCCCCGGGTGCCGACGACAACGGGTCTGGCACGGCGTCGATGCTCGAGCTCGCGCGCGTGCTCGCCACCTCGGGCGTCAACTATGACTACACCGTCCGCATTGGCTTCTGGGCCGGCGAGGAGCAAGGTCTGCTCGGCTCCAAGGCGTACGCCAAAAAGTGCCGCGACGCCGACCTCGACATCATTGCGTACATCAACTCGGATATGGTCGCCTATCGGCCGTCAGCCAACGCCGTCCAGCTGGCGCTCATGGAGCGCGACTCGTCGACCCTTCTCAACGACGCGCTCTTTGCCATCATGGAGCTCTACGAGCCGTCGCTCCGCACCTGCTTTTCACCAGCATGCTGCTCAGACCACGCCTCGTTCAACGGACAGGGCTACCTCGCCACTGGCGTGTTTGAGAACTGCGGGCCGATCCTTGACCCCATGTACCACAACCAGGGCGACGTTGTTGACCGTCCCGGCTTTGACATTGACGGCGAGCTCGCTACCGCCTGCCGCGCCATCGTTGCCGCCACGCTCTCATTTGCCGGCATCGACCCCACGCTCTAACCAGCGCTACCCTTCTTGAACTCATGCATCCATTTTCTGAACCACTTCCCATCCATTCCTTCCCATCGTCTGGCGCCCAACACTGGCCGCCGTCTCCAGCCGGCTTCCCCGCCTGTCACCGCCACCCCCACCCCACTCCCACACCCACCCTCCATGTCCACCACCGTCCCCATTGGCACCTTTGGCACACCCAAGTCATCACCACCTCCAAGACCACCAACGCCACCATCCCCGCCGTCGTCTCCTCCACTCATCATGACCAACTCGGCCACGACGGCGACAACGACGGCCGAGACCGTGACCACCATGTCATCGCCTCTCGTCGCATCGGCTCACACACTCCCTCCGCTTGTCTCGATCACCTTTCCGCTCACCTTTCCTGAGAATGATGACAATGGCGAGACTGCCGATCAATTGCTCGTAGAGCGACTGCCGAGTGCCCAGCAAGTTGAGTCTCTGGAACCTGCCGTCATTCATGCACGACTTGGCGCTGATGACTGGGCTGGCGTGCCGCTCATCTCGCTCGCTCCGGCAGACGCCACCTTTGCTGTCTCTGTTCCATCTCGTGTTTTCCGAGCCAGTGAGAATAGTTCTGCCACACGCCCGACCACCCTGGGAAGAGTCGTAGTCAAGTACGCCCGCGCACCGGGCACGATGGCGGACTTCTTCCGCTCGCAGAGCTACGACGACCATCGCCTGGCGGCAGAGGCGAGGTCGAGTCTCCCAGGCCAGGCGTTCAAGCGGTCAGCACCGCTGGGTGCCGGTGAAAAGCGGGCGCGTGGAATTGCGGGCGGAAGTCGCCGGATTGTGGACGACTCGGTGACTTCGGATGAGAGTTGCGGCGGATCCGAGTGCGATGACGAGTACTCGGACGATGGCAGCGGTGCTGGACTGCAGACTGCAGATTGGGCCATGCCGCCGTTCAGCCTTGCGCCAGACACCAGCTGCATCAGCCGCTCTCTCCCGATCTCGCATGCATCCCGCAAGGAGCGTGAGCGTGAGCGCGACGAGCCGGTGCTGTGGACCAAAGTACCGGGATCGGACAGCGGAGGTCGGCCGGCGCGGATGGCTGCAACGAGCAAAGCGACTCGCATGCTTCTCTCCCGGTCACACCACATCAAGATGTCGGCACCACACGTTCCACTTGTCCCGCTCCCGCTGGTTAAGCCCGGCCTGGCCGACGTCACCGCCTTTGTCACCCGCCTCTTTGAAGAGCGGCCGATCTGGTCGCGGACAGCGCTGCAGGGCCGCATCCCCTGCGCCGCTCACTCGGGCCTCTCCAAGTCGCTGTACAACCTGACGTACACTCCGAGCGAGGGTCCGTGGCGCGGCTTTTACATCCTTCTCGACTACGATCCGCGCGCCCACCAGGAGGCGGTGCTGTGGCAGTCGGTCGACGTCCGGCTCCGCAACGTGACCCACCCGGAACGGCTTGTGGTCAACCGCTCGCTCGCGCACTTTAAGGACGGCCGCGACCGGGTCCTTTCCCGGTTCCAGAACACTGGCGAGACAGAGATTGTCCGCGCCGACGTCCATCCCGACGAGTGGAAGGCGCTGCAGCGGTTCCGCGCCGAGGCTGAGCTCCGCGCGCCGCCGCCCTCGCACCAGCCCATGTACCAGCTCGCCGACCTGATGCATCTCGCCGGTGTGGCCGACATCGTCAACCAGGTCACCAGCCGACCGCACTGCGATCTCCACTACAAGACCGGCTGGCTCACCGCTGCCGAGCGCAAAGCCATCCAAGCCATAGCCAAGGAGACGGCGGTTGCGCTCTGCGAGGCCGCCGCCAGCGGCGGCGCAGCCAGCTAGCTCGCTTGACTTCTCCTAGTCATAGCCTGACGACTCCCACGAGGCACCGGCGGCCGAGCCCGACGCGCTCGGTAGCGTGGCGGCGGCGGCGGCGATGGCGTGCGCTACAGCGTCGCGGACCGACTCGGGTTCGGCGCGACCGGCGGCGTCGCCGTCATCCTCGTCGTCCCAGTCCGACGACTCGGTGTTGTTCATCCCCCCGCGGCGAGCCTTGAGCTGATCAGCCAGTAGCGCCTTGCGCATGCTCACCTCTTCGGAGTTGTGTTCAGCGACGGTGAGCGGCGATGCTGCCCGCGACACCGAATCTCCAGTCTTGGCTGTCCGCGGCCGGTCGTTCACCCACTGGAACTCGGCCTTACCATAGGCATCGATGATGGCGGTCAGCTCTTGGAAGAAGGCCTGGATCGTCGGCAGCGGCTTCTGGTCGCCGGCCATGAACTCGAGCACCTCGTCAAACGAAGCCTTGACCTCGTCGAGCGCGCCGTACAAGTCGCTCAGCCGCTCTAGCGCCAGCGAGAGGAACGAGTCCAAAAAGTTGGTGTACGCCTCGTCAGCCGTCACATCGTCGGCCTCGGGATCCGTCAGCGTCTCAAACTCCTTGTAAATGACCTCGGCCTTGTTCGCCAGCTCCACCACGTAGCTCTCGATCTGCGCCACAGAGACACTCGCGGCAGCCTTGACTGCCGACAGCTCCGACGTCGGCCACATCAGCGGCAGCTTCCCGCTACTTGTACTCTCCCCAGCCATCTCAACCTGCTCAGCCTCACCGGCCGTGTCGTCCTCACCGGCCTCGCTCTCGTTGTCCGACAAAGGGAAGTCGTCCTCTACCAGGCCCGACGAGTGCAGCAGCCGCACCGCATAGTCCATGAGGGTAAACTTGGACGAGACGCCCGAGCGAGTGGTCATGATCTTGGCGAGCGAGCTAAACTTAAAGCCCTTGGAGCCGCCACGCGGCGTGCCCTTGTTGCAGTAGTTGCCGACCACCAGGACAGCACCCATGAGCGACCGCAGGCCGCGTGAGGCGAGAACTTGGTCGCACGCCAGCTGGACAGTCGCCAGTGAGTCAGTGATGTCGATGGCGGCCTCGTCAAACTCGTCAATGGCCATATAGTTGCGAATCCGCGACTCGACCATGGGGACTGACATCAGCGCCATGACCGATTGGTCTGCGATGCTCAGCGCACTCGCCTCGCCCTCATACTCAGAGAACAAGGTCCGCTCCAAGTCGGTTGGGAGCATCTTGAGCAGCTCGGCCAGAAACTCGTTTTTCAGCACCGTCGGGTCTGGCGCGAGCAGCAGCTCCCGGATCTGGTCGGGCGTCTTGTTGATCCGCCGCAGCGCAATGTCGATGTTCATCGGCCGCCGGCCCTCTAGCAGCGACACAACCTTGGACGCAGTGCCCGCGGCTTGCACAGGCTTTGCCTTCTTGGCCTCGGTGACTCCAAAGTACTCTTCGACGTCGCTCGCCTCAAGCTCAAACGCGTCCGGCTTAATCTCGTACCACACTGTCCGGCCGACCAGACGAGGCGGAAGTTTCTTCCACTGCACCGCCCGCATTTTCTTCTTCGGCTTGGTACCGCCAGCACCCTTGAGTCCACCGGAACCGGGCATTGGTGGAGGCGGCGGCGGACCACCGGATCCTCCAGGTGGTGGTGGCGGCGGCGGCGGTGGCGGCGGTGGCGGCCCGCCACCTGCACCAGGCATCGGCGGCGGCGGCGGCGGCCCGCCACCTGCACCAGGCATCGGCGGCGGCGGCGGCGGACCACCGCCAGGCCCTCCCGCCATCGGCGGCCCACCCAGACTCCGCGCCCGACGCTCGTCGAGCCGCGCCTTGCGAGCCTCGGCCCGTTCCTTGCGTTCGTTCGCTCGCGCAATGAGCTCCGGGTCGGTGATCTCGACCTCATAGCCAAAGAGCGTGTTAGAAGCCTCCTCTTCGTCGGCTTTGTGGTCGTTGGTGGCCTCCTCAACCGGTGTGACCGGTTGAGGGGCGGGTACTGCTGCCGCCTTGGCAGAGCTGTCGACTGCCAGATCGGCCTTGGCTGTCGGCGGCGGAGCAGCGTTTGGATCGGGTGTGCCACTGGCGCCTCCGTCGGCACCGGCGGAGGGAATGCTCGCGGTGACAAGTTGAGGCGGTCCAGTGCCAGCACCCTCACCGCTGCCACCGCCGCTGCCGCCGCTCGGTTGAGCAGCCATTTCGGCCGCCGCCGCTCGGGTCGCGGCAGGCATCGCCACAGGCGTGCCCATGTACACCGCGGCCGTCGTTCCACCAGCTTCGCGCCATTGCAGGAACTCGACAAATGCCTTGAACTCATCGGCTGGTACCACGTCCTTGATGTGGGTCATGTTGATGTTTGCGGCCTGGACGACAGCCGGCGGCATCGAGCGCGCCCGCGCTGGCGACGAGTCTGAAACCCGCGATGTCGCCCATGGGATCTTCTCGCCATCGGGCGGCTTAGCAATCGCTCTCTGCGGTGTCTCCATTTCCCTGCCTGTCGCAGCGGCAGCAGCTTTGATGGCAGCAGCCGAAAAGGCTGACGCACCCGAGATCGACCTTGATGCAGTCGCCGCACCACTCCTGGACCTCTTCCGGGAAGCCTTGCTCTTCTTCCGCTTGCCCTTGCCACTTCGGCTGGATGACGTTCTTCCATAGATCATAGCCAACAGTTCCGGCCTTCGCTCAGCTCTTGTCGCGCCGAGTCCTTCCTCCAGAATCCTTTGATACTCGTACCGCCTCGTCAACTGTCTGGCCATTTTTCCATTGGCATCATGCTTGCCCACAGACTGCAACCGAGCAGCACGTTGAAGGACGGCAGCTCCCCAACCAGTCGACCTACGAGCGCGAGACGATCGTGGCGCGAGGCTTTGCGAACGCTGACCTGCCGCACTTCCACCATCGCCGCCAGCACCTCCTCCTAGACCTGGCGCCCGAGGACTGGCTGGTCTTGTGTGGAGGCTTGGGTCGCCGTTGACGCCTACCGGCCACCAAAGCAGCTTACTCTCTTCCATGGTAGTCTTTGTGAGGAAGAGACGTGTGGGAGCAAAGTAGTTGTGTGGTGGACAGTGTACGGAACGACGATAGTCATAGTCATTCGTAGTCAAAAGATTTAGTCATTAGTTAGTCAGTCAAACGTCAATGACTAAGATGGTGATCAAGACGGAGACACCCCTCTCACACGCAGCATGCCCCGTTCTTCGGCCTTGTGGCAGCTTGTCACGCACCAGAACAGAGAGGCTCCTTGCTGCAGGCTCTGCGGCAAGCAGATTAGCCTCAACAGTTTCAAGTCGACCTCAAATATCAAAAGCCACTTCCGAAACGCCCACAGCGAGGTGCTGTCGGCGCTGGACGTTGATGTCCCCACGTCCAGCCAGCAGCTGCAGGCGTACTTCCCCTCGGAAGACCGCTTGAAGGCTGCAAAGCCGCGCGTTGCGGAATACGCGCTCAAGAGCGTGCTGTACAAGCACCGCTCGTTTGCGTCGATCGAAGACCCGTACCTCGCCCACATGTTCGCTGTCGCAGTGGGTTTGAGTGCGACGAGCGTGCGCAAGATTCTACCGTGCGAGAAGCACCTGCGTGAGGGTGTACTCGATCGCGTTTTCCTCAAGTACCGCACCAAGATGCAGGAGCACATTGGGGACGGGCCTATCTCCCTCATCGTCGATGAGTGGACGTCGTCTGGGACGCGCCATACCTTTCTCGGTGTGTGTGCCCAGTTCTACAGTTCGGGAGTGCGCATGACAATCCCCATCGGGTTCAAGGCGCTCACCGCCGATCTCATGAACGCTGTTCGCTCAACGTCTGACGACAGCGCCGAGTACGACACCACATATCTCTCCGCCAACGCCGAGAATCTCGCCAAGGTGGTGAAGCTCTGTGTGACAGAGTTCGGGATTGACTGGGTCCAGGTAGTCGCCTTGTCTAGCGACACAACGGCGCTCATGCCCCGGATGACAAAGCGCTTCCTCGAACTCCCGTGGCATCCATGTCTCTCCCACCGCATTCAGCGCATCGTCGGTGACGTGCTCAAGGCGGTACAGGCTGACAGTGAGCTGGATCCTGCCTTGGTGCAAACAGACTTGGTCTCGAGCCGTGACACGGCCGTACTCGAGATGGGCGGGGTAGGCGAGGACACGGACGACGAGGACGTCGAAAACGAGGATGGGTTCTCGGAGGTGGCATCGTTGTCGTCGTCAGAGTGGCCGACGCTGAGTGATACCGTTGCATCCGATGACTTTGCCTCTGCCCCGCTCGTGGGAAGCACTGACGCAATTTCTAAGCTGCGCCGCCTTGTCTCTTTCATCTCTCGCTCGTCCAAGGCCAAGCGCACGATGCGCCACTTCATCAACAAGAAGAACATCGAGGCTACGCACGCATACAAGTCCGCGCTGAACTCATATGAGATGGATGTCCAGCTTGGTCAAGTAACCGTGGATGACAAACCGTCTCCACCCGTCCTGGTAACATACACGTCGTTGCGGCCGGACGTGAGTACTCGCTGGGGCTCGACGGTGACTATGCTGGAACGGGCGTCGAGGATGAAGGATGCCGTGGATTTTGTTTCGACTGAGATCGCGGGTGCCCCGGCTAAGTTGACCGCGAGCGAGTGGGACGAGGTACATGACGCTGTGGAGGTACTCCTCACGATCAACAACTCGTGCGTCATGTCTCAGACGTCCGATATGTCGTCCTCCCTTTCGCTCCTTACGATGGTGGGGATTGTGGACGATCTGGCAGAGCTCAAGATCAACAACGAGGATATCCCTAGGATCCAACAGCTGTGCGACATCGCCACCCAGGCAGTGTACAAACAGGTTGCGTACTTGTACAAAGAGGATGCGTGCCTCTTTGCTCTCCTTATTGACACGACTGTCACCAAGGACGACCTTATGTATGTCCAGGGAGTTGTCGCCGACGCCAACAACTCGCTTGGTGTGCGCCATCTGGCGACCGCTGCTGAGGTCCACCATGACATGTGGCGTCGCTTGGCAGACGTCCTTGAGCCCAAGCTCCTGGACATTCTATCCACGCTCCCGTCGCATACTGCGGCGTCATCGAGCGGAGCGAGCAACACGCTGCCGCAAGAATCGCGGGACCCCACGTACTTTTCCCCGAGTATGTCTGCTGCCGGTGGGCCATCCAAGGTGGTAATGGCTGAGCCGGCTTCATCGCCACAGGCGCGCTCGCGGATGGCCGCGGAGCGCGAGGCGCGCGCTCGTAACATTGCCAAGCGCGAGAAGAACGCGGGGAAGCGCCTGCGCGCGAAGAGCGTTGATGAGGTTCGCGGCTGCAAGGTGCGAAAGATGACGGTGAACGATACGCCTGCGTCTGTGGCTTCGTTCAGCAACTACAAGCTCGTCGAAGTGTTCTGCAAGGTTCTCACGGCTACGTTGTACAACAGTCGGCTAATCTCTACCTCTTCAAGTTTGTCCGTAGGCGACGTGTTGGCTAAGTTTGAGGACGTGTGCGTCGGTCTCGAGTCTCGCAAGAACTGGAACCGCAAGGCTGACGTACGGCGGATCCAGGTGCTGTGTGCGAGGTTCCGCTTGTGGGGCCAGGGGATCCTTCTTCCATCGGCCTCCGCTGCCAGCGTCGAACGGCTCAACTCGGTGGCGACAGACATGATGACGAGGAAGCGGAACCGCCTCTCGGCTCTGCGCGCCGAGAAGATGATGCTCCTGCGTGCATGGATGCTTTTCGACTTTGAGCTGACGAAGAAACTGTAGTGACGATACGCATCAGCTGTTAGTCATTTAGTCAGTCATTAGAATCAGTTAGTTAGTCACAGTAAGCCGTTCCGTTCACTGGTGGTGGACGCGGCCATGACTGAGCTCGGTTGCTCTGCCTTGGCCTGGCCGTTGTCTTGTGGCACGTCATTCGACGCGTGTCGATTGCACAGCGGACGACGGATATTTTCGGCAGCAGAGGCTGGGTTAGGGGAGAGTGGACACGCTCTCGGTTGCCGGCCGAGCGGTCGCTCTGTTGGCTTGATGGCTTGAGAGAATTCCTCGCATTTACTGTGCCCACCATCCTAGCCAGCACATCTTGTCAATTGGCACGGTGATGCGCGCGTGTGCATGAGCCGTTCGATGGTTCGCGTACACACAAAGTCAAAGTAAGGACTGGTCGCCGAGATGGCGCCCGTCGTCGTCGTCGCGCATCGTCATCAGAAAGGGTGGGCGGGTGGGCTCCCGCTCCGTCGGAGCCGACTGTGTCGACACCATCGGAGCTCTTGGCAAAGTAAGATGTTAGCCGCTTCGCTTCGCTGGCATTGGCCGCGAGAGTTAGCGACTGGTGGCAGTCGCGGCAATGTCTTTTATTTGGCGGGGTCTACCGTGACAATGTCCAACTTGTTCCTTTGCCACTTTGTGAAGCAGTGCGGAACTTCCGTTGCAGCCAGACACGGCTCTTCGCACCACTTCCTCCTCCGTGCACGGTGCGTCCTGCCCATCACACAATAGCCATGTTGGAGCCGAGCCGGTTCATCATAATGTACATGTTTGTGGCCTTTGCGCTGGTCTCGGCGTGGGGCTGTTGCGGTGCTAAGCTCAGCCTCCATGCCCTCAACATGGCCGGAGGCATGGGCGGAACGTCGGTCTTTAACGACCCAATGGAGCGGCCGAGTGCGGTGACGTATGTGGATGACGACGGCAGGAGTCGGGTGGCGCTGACTGGATCTTGCTATGGTGGTCATGTATGTGCTGTCTCGTGCTTACTTGGTGGCTCACAAGCCATGTACTGCCCAGCTGTGGTCGATCTCTCGGCTAACCTCCCCGCCCTGGCCAACATCAACATGACTCGGCTGTCTTCTGTCATTGTCATGGACGACCAAGGTGCGCGTAAGCTGGTCATCGCCGGCGAGAAGCATGCGCCTGGACCGCTCATGCGATCGCATGTTGTGGTGGCGAATCTGACGGTCGGAGGTGGGCTCGTCGCCTCGCACGAGTTTCAGGGCTGCGGCTCAGCCTTTTGCGGCCGAGAGGTGCGAGTGGGCACCTCGCACCTTGGTCACATTCTTCTCGTCTCCAACAGCAACAAGCCTCTGCTCCTTGGCTTTACGCTCTCGGGAGTGTCGGTCATTCCAGGCACTGATCTCACGACCGGCGGCGGCCCGCTCAATGCGGTGAGCAACACCGGGATCGAGCCCCGGTTCACGGTCGACGTCGCTACCGGCCGCGGCCTCGCCATCTCGAGCCACAACATTGGTGCAGCAATGCTTCTCTGCTTTTGGCCGTTTACCATTACTGGAGCGACCACGCGAACACTGTATGGTCACAGCTGCACCACCAGCTACACCCCACCAGTGCCTGCCATCACTACTCCTGTGTTCGACGCGGCCGAGGCGACTACTATGGTCGGCTTTAACAATGGGACGGTGGTCTTGTTCCGCCTCAACTGGTCGACCAAGGTCCTCAGCTCGACTGTGATTGCCGGCATGCCGGACTTCTCGGTCCCACCGCCGGGCTTCTCCTCCCCGCCTCCACCTCAAGGCATGCCGCCGATGCTGTTTGGCGATTTCGAGCTCTGGCCGCAGATTGTGGGCGGCGCGCCGTCGATGCTATTCACCGCATCCGCGTACGGACTGACATATGTGGCGCAGCTTGACGACGCGGCCAGCTCTGTCATCGAGTCCACCAACTCGTCGCACATTATTGGGCTGACGCCGCCGTCGTTCCCCACCATGATCAGTGCCCAGGGTGCCGTAGGGTGGAATGGTGGCCTGTTCCTAGGGTGGGACACGGGAGCCAACGAGTTTTTGCCTGTGGCGCTTGTCACCCCGCCGGCGAACGCGCTGTCGTTGTCGCCGGCTACAGTGGTGCCGCTTGCGTTTGCGGCTCAACCGCCGCCGTTTGGACCAGTGGACGTGCTTGATCCGACACGGATTGGCGGCATGTTCAACGTGTCAGGCGCTGCTGACGACGACCTTGCATGGCTCGGCCTACTCGGTGCCTCTCTCAGCTGGTCGATCACCAATGGCTACCAAAGCTGCGACGTGTTCGAGTCGCGGACAACGGGAACATTTGCGTTTGACCCGCCATGGATCTCGGGCTACGGCCTGACCAACAGTGTTGTGCTCAAACACGAGGCGGGTGCCAACGAATGGGCACTGAGCGTGTCAGACGCAGGCGTGACGGGCGCCATGCTTGGCGAGATTGCGCGGACGGCGCTGTCGATGCACTGCCAGGACGGCGATGTGCGACTGCCTCCGACGACCGCGAAAAACATCACATTTGTCGTCCGTGACATGTTCGGGACGCTTGCGCCGCCGTTGAGCGTGTACATGCCTGAGCCACAAGCAGACGCGATCTTTGCGCCCAAGTTTGTGTCGAGCGCCGGCGAGTGGATGACGGCCGGGCGGAGTGTGACGGTCCGGTCGGCGATCATGGCGGCCGAGGTGAGCACGACAGATGCGACGCGAAGCTCTGGCCTCTTTGACACCTCGCTGACGATGCAGCCCATCGCCGATCCGCGACTCTTTGCTAATGTCACGTTTACCGCTGGCAAGACAGCCGGCTTTGCTGCGTCAGACATTGTGATGGTGGAGACCGGCTCGATTGAGGTTCTCGTTGCTGGGGTTGGTGTCTACTATGAAGTGGAAGCCAATCCAAGCGAAGCCGGCACGTTCTTTATCTTTCCCAGTGGGAGCGCACGACCAGCAGAGCCGCAGCTGTGGGCTGCGCCGTCGCCGCCCCCGGCCAACGGCCTCGACTTTGGGTTTACCGCCACCAACGTCTCGGCTGAAGTTGTGATCGCCGGACTCCGGTCGCTGGCGGTGTACATTGGCGGGAGTCCGGTTGTGAGCGGCATGCGGACGGTTGAGCTCAAATACTCGTACGTGTACAAGCCGCCAGCGCTAGTGCGGCAAGTCTCGATGGGCTCTGTGATGATCGACGTGGCGTTCTCGGGCGTGGGGCCGCCACCTGTTTTCAACATGACGGCGTGCGGAGATGGAGTGGTGAACGGTGACGTGGAGGCGTGCGACGACGGCAACACCGTCAACGGCGACGGATGCAGCGATGGATGCGTGGTGGAGCCCGGCTATGAGTGTTTCATTCCGCCGATCGGATCCGCGCCACCGACGCCGCCTGCGCCGCCCTCGCCGCCGATGCCACCGTCTGTACCGCCATCGCCACCTGCGCCGCCGATGCCGGTCTTCCGTCCATCGGTGTGTGCGACTGTGGCGACGAACCCGGGCCGTGAGCAGCGGTCTGACTTGTTTGAGATCAACACCGATCCGGCTACGTCCACGGTGGCGTGGACGGCGTACTTTCTGGCGGCGGTGGCGATTGCGGTGGCGGCGATGACAGTGTACAAGCGGACGATGAACTCGACAGAAATGCCTGACAACCACGTCAAGGCCTCGCTGTTCACCAAGCTTGTGCGGGAACACTCTGTGCTTGGCATCATCTTTGTCCACCGGAGCGACCCGTTCGCTGCGGGCCCACGAGTTGTAGCGCTTGTGCTCCAGCTCAACATCACGTATGCGACGTCTGTGGCGATTCTCATCATGTTCAAGGATGAGGAAGGCTCGATCACCGGGTACGCGCTCTCTGCGATTGTTTCGTCGCTGCTTTCGGTGCTGATGGGACTTGCGCTGTTCAAAGCGCTGGTGCGGTCACCAAGGCGCGCGTGGCGGCGCTGGCGAAGGCCGGCGGAGTGGTCTCTGCACTCTCGTTCTCTGCGCTCAACGCGTTTCTCATTCTCGGCAACGAGCTGTTCCTGCCCAAGACCCTTGTCGACTACCACCAGTCTGTCCTCATTGCGTTTGCGGCAGGGCTCTTTACTGACTTTACAGTTGTTGAGCCAGTGACGATTCTCATCAAGCGGTTCCTCTGGCTGGAGAGCTCTGTGTTCCAGCTCGACGAGAGCCCCGCGGCTTCGCCATACAAGTCTGCGGTGGCGCCGATGGAGACGTACACCGAACCAGGTGATGCAGCTGCCGGCCTGCCGTCGTCTGCGACTGCGCGGGCGCAGTTTTCTGCGGCTAACGCGCGGCCGCAGGCGCCATCACAAGGCCGGCCAATCCGGTCGCGCAAACAGTCGCCCTCTGCGCCATTTGCACACAATGCGACTGCGGGCTCGAGCCCGCTGCGGCGGGTGTCTGCATCGCACGCTGCAACGCAGCCTGTGGTGCTTGCGGCGCCGGGCCCGAGGCCGGGCTCTGTCACAGCCGACACGTTTGTATTCCAGCCGCACGCTTAGCAGTGTCAGTTCCGAGGCTTGGGTTTCTTGGCCTTGGGGCGGACGCCAAATGCGGGTGGTCTGTAGAATCGAGCGTCCTCGATGGAAGGGTCGTCGCGCAAAGTGTAGGTGGCGTTGGATGGGGTACCATCCTCGTGAAATAGTTCGTTGAAAGGGAAGCGGCGGGCGTTGAGGCGGTCTGTGTCGTGCCAGCCAAAGTCGTAGTCGAGGAGGTCGTAGAGCTGCTCTGAGTACGGGGCATAGAACTCGTCGAGGAGGCCGCGAAGCTTAGGATCCATGATGTGGTGCGCCTTTTGTGGGTCGGCGTTGATTGGCCGGAAGGAGCCATTGGGAAAGTCGAACGGCGGGAGACCAAGGTGAGCGAATACCTTGCGCATTGTTTGCTCCTCGTCGGCGTAGAACTCGGCCGAGTCGATGATGATCCACTGCGGCGAGAGCGGAAAGTCGCGGATCCAGCGGCGAAAGTGGAGAACGTACATCGACTCGTAGATAAAGTCGCGGGTGCCCTCGTGGTCCGAGGTACACATGACGTTGCCATGCGAGCCGCGCTGGCAGCGGACAAAGTCCTCAAACTTCTCGCGGCCAGTAAAGCCGTCGTCGGTGTAGCGGACCCGCATGTTGAACATCGAGTAGAGGCGGTCGATAGGGTTCCGCAGCATGACGATGAGCCGGAGCCGCGGAAAGATTTCCTTGACAAGCTCGGAGACGCCGTAATCTGCGAGGTAGAACGGACAGCCGAGGCCGGTGATGCCATGCTCATTGGCGCGCGGGATGAGCGGGAGGCGACGGCGGAGCATGTCCGGGTCGGCGACGTCCGAGCCGGGAATGCGAACAAAGCGGAACCAGCAGAGCTCCTTCTTGAACGGCGAGTAGACAGCCGGATGATTTTGCATGTAGGTGTACATCGACGAAGTGCCGCCCTTGAGAGTGCCGATGATGTTGAACGAGGGCATACACACGTGCTGGTCGCGGTAGGCGAGGACGTCCGGGTAGTCAAACTCGGGGCTGTAACAGAACGGCAGCTCCGCGCCATTCCACGTCAGTGTATCATTGGGCTTCTGGCCGATCCATGTCGCTGCCGTCGGCAGCGGGTCTTGATGAAGTAGTACGTACTTGCGTCCTACAGATTGTGGCCTGGGAGGCGGGTCTCTCCGCGGTGATGGGGTCTTCGGCCGATCGACGGTGACCTCGGCTGTACGAGGAAGGGGGAGAGTGAGTGAGGGGGGGGGGGGGGGGGGATATAGATGAGTGTGGCTGATCTGGAGGATGTGCATCAGATCGGCGGTGTCGGGTCTAGACCGAGCATCGTGGCGCTGTGTTTTGCTGGTTGCGTGCGAGGACGCTGGCGATGCGCCGGTTACGTGCCAGATTACTGGCGATACGCCGGGCGCGTGCGACGTTACTTGTGCTACGCCAGTCGCGTGCGAGGACACTGGCGATGCGTTGGTTACGTGCCAGATCACTGGCGATACGCCGGGCGCGTGCAAGACTACCCTCTGCTACGCCGACCGTGTTGCAACTATAAACTCGCAAACCGGGCCACTTGCAACGTTGCAGGACATGGATGAACACGTCAAAGGGACGACATGGAGGAGGGAGACGGGGAAGGGGAAGGGGGGGGGGGGGGGGGGAGGGATTGAGATGAGAGGGACATGCGCGGGGAGTGCACATACACTGATGACGATTGAGTGTTGGTGGTGTCGTGAGCTTGGACGAGGGGAGGAGGGAGAGGAGACAGCCAAGAGCCACCATGGCTACTACCATAAGTACAACCTTTTGCATGGCTGAGCAAGGTAAGGAGGGGAGCTAGCTGTCTGGCTGGCTGGATGGTCAGCAACTGGCGGAGTAGGCTCTTTGGCTGGCTATCGGCGGAGCTGTCTGACGAGTTGAGTGCAGGTGCGCTGTCCGCTCGCCCCTGGCTCGGGCGGGAGTTGGGCTGCTCATGCCGCCACATGGCTAGTCGTGCCGGACCACTCGCTGATGCCAGCCATGATCATCGATTGCGATGGTTGTAGTAGGTTGTGCTAAGCTCGATGGCCTCCCCATTGGCAAAGCTTGCGGATGTGGTCGGGTTCTAGATGAGGCTGCGTGGGAGTTGGCGTGGTGATGGCTGGCGTGGTGGTCCGTGGTGCGCATGGACGGGGGTGCTCTTGCTCTTGTGGCATTGCTTGCGATGATTCGACGGCGGTGCGTGGTGGCGGTGCGGTGGAGAAGGAGGAGGAAGGCATTTGGCTTTACTGCGGCTACTAGGCCTCGGTCATGGCCGCGGGCGCGCCGTCGTCAACAGGAACGGGCGCCGGCTGAATGAGAGCGATGTTGTTGCCCTTGAGCAGAATGCGGCCAATGTCGACCGGCTCGCCGATCCGCTTGCCCTTCTGCAAAGTGATCTCTGCCGCGTCAGTGAGCGTCAGGTTCATAAACTCGTCGTACCCGATGATGACGCCCTCAATCTGCAGCTTAGTGTTGTCCCGCAGCCAGACCAGCACCCGCATCTTCTGGACCAGAAACCGGAAGATCAGGTTCTACACCCTCGTTGTCCAGCCCCAATTCACCACCATGCCCAGGTGTCCATCACCACGCCCAGTTGTCCATCGTTCCACCAACCGCAGCAGCAGCCATCGCCCGCAGCCACAGCCCGCCACCGCCCGCCACCCACGCCCACACATACGCACAGCATAGTCACCCCCCCCGTACCCCCCCTCCATCCACAACCACCCACCCACATACACACACACACACACACAC
>NW_013657665.1:14163-24779 GCF_000142905.1 Thecamonas trahens ATCC 50062 | reverse complement strand
ACCACCCACCCACATACACACACACACACACACACACACACACACACACACACACACACACACACACACACACACACACATATACCGTGAGTCCAACCAGCCTCCACCCCCCCATCCTCCTCCTCCCCGTCCCCCCCTCCCCCGCCCACTTTACACATTCCCTCTCACCTCACCCCCACCCCGCCACCCCCAGCTCAACCAAACCCCCCACCCACCACTTACAATAGGTTGTGTCATCGCCTCTCCAGTCTCCGACATGGCTGCCCTCTGGAGAATACAACAAGACAGATGCCACAGGCCTGGCCCCTCTGGCCTGCGAGACCGACCGTCGCTCGAACCGACCGACCGACCGACCGAACCAACCGAACCGACCATTAGCCGAGTCGCCGAGTCGTCGTCGGCGAGCGGAAAAAGGTCGTGCGCCGCAAGCATGGCCGCCACCGACTGACCTCTGCCTGCCACCAACGGCCACAGCCAAGGAGGTCATGGTCGTAGGTGTATTCCCTCGTCTCACACACGAGAAAGTACGTACCAGACACAGCACGCTCTACCCAGTTAGTCTTGAAGTTGGCGCCACTGCCCATGGCGGTGGTTGTTGGCTGACGCTTGGTGTGTTCTTCTGACAATACCCTTTTTTTGGCCCTTCTTCGCTCTGGTTGAACACAGGCCATGATCACAATCGTGTCACTCCCCCTCCCCTCCGCCCTCCTCCCCGCCCTCCGCTCACCCCCCCCCCCCCAACCCCCAACCCTTCGGTCCGCCCACAGCCATGTACCGTATGCGTATGCTACTCTTGGTGGCTGTGTGTATGGTGGCTGTTGCCACTGCTGACGTTCTGCCGCTCTTCCCTGCAGCGACAAAGGTGGCTGACCACGACACGTCGTCGCCGCACCACGATGCGCATCCTGTGGCTGCACGGTTTGCTGACCCGAGCCAGCTGCCGCGGACGGTGCACAAGGTGCACGTTCATCCGGATATGCGGAACACCAACCTGCTCCTCCACGAGATCCCTGTACTCGAGGTGCTCTCGGCCGAAGTGGCGCCCGAGCTCGGCCCGGTCTACGGCCGTGCAGTCTCGGTGAGCCACTCGGACGACGGCTCTGAGCTGATGATTATCGGGCGGGTTGTCGACTCGCCGGACGCACCGCTGACTGCTGAGGACCGTCTCGCCGGCTCGCCGTCGCATTTTGCTTCTGGCGGGCGGTTCTCCCTCCACATCACCAACTCGGGCGAGCACGTCTTTGGCGAGCTCTCGCTCTTTGACCACGACACTGCGTTCCGGTGGGAGACCCAGGCTGATGGCGTCGACGGCCATGTTCTTCTCCGGCGCATCCACATTGATGAGCACATCTGCCGCGAGACGGCACTGGCGGCGGAGGACCCGAACGACGACTACGACCCGGCACGCGACACCATCGCCACCCGCGTCCTCAACCCGCCGCTCCACAACTCCAAGCCCGGCTCGCCGTACGTCATCTTTCTCGACTTTGACGGACACGACGCGTCCGGCTCGGCGTGGGGAAGCATTGTTGCCGGTCCGTACGACATCGACTCCAACACAAACTCGTTCTCGTCGACCGAGCTCGCCCGCATCTCGCAGATCTGGGAGCTTATGGCCGAAGACTACGCGCCATTCGAGATCACCGTCACCACCAACGTTGCCGTCTACAACGCCGTCTCCGAGTCCCGCCGTGTCCGCTGCGTCTTTACCATCACCGACGCGTGGTACCGAACGCCGGCGGCGTCGCCTACGTCGGCGTCTTCTCGCGGTCCAACCAGAACTACCAGCCGTCGTGGGTCTTCACCAGGCGCCTCGGATCAGGCAACGCCATGTTCTGTGGCGAGGCTGGCTCGCACGAGGTCGGCCATAACATGGGTCTCTCCCACGATGGCACCTCGTCGGCCGGCTACTACACCGGCCATGGCTCGGGCATCACCGGCTGGGCCCCCATCATGGGCGTCGGCTACTACCAGGACCTTGTGCAGTGGTCACGCGGTGAGTATGCTGACGCCAGTCAGCAGCAGGATGACCTCGCCATCGTGGGTGGCTCTTCGAACGGCTTTGGCTTCCGCGCCGATGACCACTCCAACTCGCGGACTTCGGGCACAACCCTCAACGACGGCTCAACCCCGGCCGGATCTGGTTTCATCTCGACCCGCACCGACGTCGACTACTTCAAGATCACCATTGGCTCGTCGGGCTCGATGACCTTTACCGTCGAGCCGGCGTCGGCCAACTACTACAACCTCGACATCGAGGCCCGGCTGTACGCCGGCTCTTCACTCGTTTCTACCGTCAACCCTGCATCCGATGTCAAGGCCGTCGTCACATACTCGGGCGTTGCCGGCACTACTTACTACCTCCGTGTCGACGGCGTCGGCAAGGGCTCCCCCACCGGAACCGGATACACCGACTACGGCTCGCTCGGCGAGTACCGCATCCTTTACTCTGGCCCGCCGTCGGGCTCGGGTGCCTCGTGCGGCAACTCGATTGTTGAGGCCGGCGAGCAGTGCGACCCGCCGTCGCAGGCCTGCTGCACCTCGGCGTGCCAGTTCCGTCCGTCGTCGTACACCTGTCGGTCGGCGGTCGGTGTTTGCGATGTGGCTGAGACCTGCACTGGCTCGTCAGCCGGCTGCCCGGCCAATGCTGTGGCGACGGCGGGCACAACTTGCCGCGCATCGACCGGTCCGTGCGACGTGGCCGAGACCTGCAACGGCGTTTCCACGAGCTGCCCTGCGAATGGCTTCCGGCCGTCGTCGTACACCTGCCGCGCGTCGGCGGGCGTGTGCGATGTGGCCGAGACCTGCACTGGCTCGTCAGCAAGCTGCCCGGCCAATGGCTTCCGGTCGAACTCGGTTGTCTGCCGCGCGTCAACAGGCGTGTGTGATGTGGCTGAGACCTGCACTGGCTCATCGGCTTCCTGCCCGGCCAACAGCTTCCGCTCGTCCTCGTACGTCTGCCGCGCCTCAACAGGCGTGTGTGATGTGGCTGAGACCTGCACTGGCTCGTCGGCTTCCTGCCCGGCCAACAGCTTCCGCTCGTCCTCGTACGTCTGCCGCGCCTCAACAGGCGTGTGTGATGTGGCTGAGACTTGCACTGGCTCGTCGGCTTCCTGCCCGGCCAACAGCTTCCGCTCGTCCTCGTACGTCTGCCGCGCCTCAACAGGCGTGTGTGATGTGGCTGAGACTTGCACTGGCTCGTCGGCTTCCTGCCCGGCCAACAGCTTCCGCTCGTCCTCGTACGTCTGCCGCGCCTCAACAGGCGTGTGTGATGTGGCTGAGACCTGCACTGGCTCATCGGCTTCCTGCCCGGCCAACAGCTTCCGGCCGTCCTCGCAAGTCTGCCGCGCATCAGCGGGCACATGCGACGTGGCCGAGACTTGCTCCGGCTCGTCAGCGTCCTGCCCGGCCGACGGCTTTGCGCCAGCCGGCACCTCGTGTAACGACGGTGACGTGTGCTCGTCGCCAGACACATGCGACGGGCCGGAACATGCTCTGGTCCGACGACGTGTGCGTGTGGCAACGGTGTGGTCGAGGCCGGCGAACAGTGCGACGACGGCAACCTGGTCAACGGCGACTGCTGCTCGTCGACTTGCGAGCTCGAGAGCTCGTCAACGGTCTGCCGCCCGGCGGCTGGGCCGTGCGACGTGGCCGAGACCTGCACCGGCTCGTCGCCGACTTGCCCAACAGACAGCCTCGCGTTGTCGGCGACTGTCTGTCGCCCGTCGGTGGGCGCTTGCGACCTAGCCGAGACTTGCACCGGCTCGTCGGCGGCGTGCCCGGTAGATAGCTTCCGTCCGTCGTCGTTCACCTGCCGCGCGTCGGCAGGCGTGTGCGACGTGGCCGAGACTTGCACCGGCTCGTCGGCGGCGTGCCCGGCAGACAGCTTCCAGCCAAACTCGGTTGTCTGCCGCGCGTCGGCCGGGCTTTGCGATGTCGCGGAGACCTGTACCGGTGGCTCGGCGAGCTGCCCGGTCGACAGCTTCCGCAGTTCGGCAACAGTGTGCCGGGCGTCGGGCGGTCCGTGCGATGTGGTCGAGACGTGCCCTGGCAACTCGGCGAGCTGCCCGGCCGATGGATTCCGGCCGTCGTCGCATGTGTGCCGGCCTACTGCCGGTGGATGCGACGTGGCTGAAACCTGCCCTGGCAACGCGGCGGCGTGTCCTGCCGACGGCTTCCGGCCGTCGTCGTATGTCTGCCGGGCTGCAGCCGGGCCGTGCGACAACGCCGAGACTTGCCCGGGCAACTCGGCGGCGTGCCCTGCCGACGGATTCAAGTCGTCGGCTACAGTGTGCCGCCCGGTCGCCGGCGTGTGCGACGTCGAGGAGCGGTGCACTGGCAGCTCGGGCGCGTGTCCGGCCAACGCGAGGCGGGCCGGCGAGGTCTGCCGCTCAGCAGCTGGCAATCTGTGCGACCAGCCCGAGGTGTGCAGTGCGAGCTCGGACGATTGTCCGGCTGACACCTTCCTCCCGCCAGGCACCTCGTGTGACAACGGTTTTGCATGTGACGGCACCAGCGATACCTGTGACGGAAGCGGGCCGAACGCATGCGTCGGGTCGAACCCGGCCGGGTGCCTCTTCACCTGCGGCGACGGCATCCTGGAGGCTGGCGAGCAGTGTGACGACGGGAACACGGACAACGGCGACTGCTGCTCATCCGGATGCCAGTTTGAGCCGACGACCCAGGTGTGCTCGACGCCGACGTGCAACGGGCTGTGCGACGGTGGCGGAACGTGCACTACGCAGCCGTTCTGCTGCCTCACCGACGCACAGTGCGACGATGGGCTCGACTGCACCATCGACACGTGCGGCGGCGACGAGGTGTGCCACAACGACCCAGCGCCTGCAGGCACGAGCTGCGACGACCAGCAGGACTGCACCATCAACGATGCATGCAACGGGATCGACGCGGTGTGCGAGGGCGAGAACAGCTGTCCAGGTGGGTGCGGGCTCAACGGGCTCTGCTGCCACTCGGTCTGCGAGTGCACCTTTGGCTGGGATTCGGACCCGTCGTGCTCGATCGGGCCGGACCCTCTCAACCTCGGCTTTGCCCTCTCGCACGCGCTTGAAAGCACGCGCGAGGGTCGGGCGTACTCGCTGGTGGTCCAGGGCGGCGTCGACATTGTCGTTTCGGTCCGACCGACCCGCGGAGCAAACGGGGCGAGCACCCGGGCCACGTCGGACGTCTTCCTCTACGGCTCGTTCTCGGAAATTCCTGCCAAGGCCGAGGGTCTCGTCATCCACGAGTACCGGTCGGAAGCGCCCGAGCTCGAGGAGCAGTCGTTTGTCATCAACTCGACCCGTTCTGGCCTGCTCTTCATCTCGGTCTTCCGGGCGCCGGGCGTGGCAAGCGTCGACTTTGAAGTCGTGGCCCGTGACATCAACACCGGGCGGGCGGCGCCGTCGTCGCCGATCTCGATCGCCAACGCCAAGGACAAGCCGTGGCTCCTGATTGCAGTCGGCACCGGCCTCGCTGCGTGCTGCCTCCTCACCGTCGCCATCGCCACCGTGTGGAGGCGGCGGTCCAACAAGAGGGCTGCTATGAACTTTGGCACCTACGACGACACCAGCACCATTGCTGGCAACGACATGGAGTTTGAGCTCGCCACACCAGGCCCGGTCGGCTTTGCTGCGATCACGGCTGATTCGCCGCCAGCGCCGGTCAGGCCCGCGGAGGGCGAGACCTGGGAGGCCATCTACGCATTTGCGGGCCGCGAGTCGGACGAGCTCTCATTCACCGTCGGCGACCGGCTCCTAGTCAAAGAGCAGTACGATGACGGATGGGGCTCGGGCAATATGATTGCCACTGGCGCCACTGGCATCTTCCCCATGTCCTATCTCAAGAAGATCGCCAACGAAACCACCACCGCCCGCCCTGCCCCTGTTCCGCGGCGGTAACTGTTTCTCGTTTTGTGGGAAGTAAATAGTATTCTCAAACGAACAACGCGAACCCACGCTGGCGACGAATCAACCACCAACGAACAATCGCCCGACTTTGGTTGGTGGCACTGTGCTCGTTTCCCGCCACACCCACCCACCTACCACACCCACACACCCACACACGCACACGCACACCTCCCCCGCCCCCACTCTTGGTGTTGCACCTCTTTGCCTATCAGCCGTACCTTGCTTGTTCAAGCAAGTAGCTTGTGGTTGTGGTTGCAAGCATGTCGTCTGGTGACTACAAGTACGAGTACGAGTACGAGAGCATGTCCGAGTCGGAGACGGAGACCGAGACGGGGACTGATGAGACTGAGACTGGGAATGATGATACCGATGCTGATTCCGAGGAGAGTGGCGATTACGAGTACGAGTACGAGTACAAGAGCAACGACGATAGCAGTGATGACGATGGTGATAGTGACGAAGAGTCCGGCTACGAGTACGCGTACTATGACGATGATGCTGGCGGTGTGATGATGGCCGGGATCAAGGCTGGCTCGGGCAAGAACGGCGCGGAGAGAGTTCCAGTGCTGGGAAAGAGTCCTTCCGGACTAGAGTTGGATGCACTCAATCGAACTGTCGACGAGATCTGCGAGGTGGCGACGCATGACAAGGAAGAAAAGGTGGCCCTTATCATCCATGCTGATGATGAGAGCGACGGCGCGGTGCCGTTGCTGGAGAGCAGCCGGTCGCGGAGGAAGAAGGCCAAGGCCAAGGCCAAGGCCCGGGCTAAGAAGAAAGCCAAGGCGAGGCAGACAGGCGAGTCAGAGCCGTCGACGACCGACCAAGAGGTGGACAAGGTGGACGTGGTGGTCATCGACCGCAAGCTTGTCGACGACGTCGCGTCGCTGTCGTCGGACGGCATGCACGCGCTGCGGGCCGAAGCGCAGCGAGTGCGGGAAAAGTACCGGCCTGATCGGCGGCCGGCGGTAGGCTCGATGCGTGCCACGGCGCTGTGGTGGATGTTGCTGGCGGCTGCTGCCATTGTGGCGGCGATCTGGATTGTGCTGCCGTTTGACATGCCGCTGGTGGCGACCAAGGACGGGCAGGACGAGACGATGTCGTGGGTGGTCGGCGTAGGCGCGATTGCCGTTGGCCTCGGCATGCTGGTCACCAGCTGCATCCTGCTTTCGGCGACGACAGCGCGCGCCAAGGCGAGCCGTGCCAAGCTTGTGTTCTGGCTCATGGTCGGCCTTACCGTTGCTATCTTTGTGGTCAATGTCGGTGTGTACTACGTGTACTACTCTGACGACTCTGTCTCGCAAGACTCGCTCCGCAACGAGAACGGAATTGTGACGGTCATCAGCATCGCCGTCCTCGCCATCCTGATCATTCCCTGCGTCGTGCTCGTCCGCAACTACTACTCGGACCTGGCCACTTTTGAGCAAGAGTTTACCGGCAGCCGTCGCCGCCGCCGCTCGGTCACCTCAACGTCTTCAGATGACAACTCTTCATACATCCAAGTGTAACAAGGTCAGTGATTAACATGTGGTTGTGCGCGTGCGTTTGTGATGGCGGTGGTGCAGGCGACAGCCTCGGCTCGGACACGGGCATTGGCCGGACCTTGGTTGGGTCTCGGCCGACACTCATCTCCATCCGAGAGGCCAAGTGAAACAACATGTCGGCGAGGCCCGAGCTGGCGTCGTTGGAGAGTCTGGCAGAGTTCAAGGCCAAGCGAGTGCTGGCCAGCTCTGAGAAGAGTAAGTATGTGGCGTTGGAGGGCGAGCTGGCGGGCGAGCGGGCAGTTGTCCGCGTCACCAAGAAGCATCTGCCGTGCTCGGAACTTGCCGAGCTGAGCAAGTGGGCGAGCGGCGAGATGAAGCTTGGGTGCACGCTGCAGAACGATGTGTATGCCAAGTATGATGGTGTGTGTCGTGGCGAGGACGATGCTGGTGCCATCGGCGGAGTCAACGTGGATGTCATCTGCCCAGCGTCTGACAAGCACGTCGCCAAGTACACTGCCGCAGAGATGGTGATGATCAGCGAGACCGGCGAGGCGGCGCGACTGGTGACCGAGGCATATGTGGCTTCGGTTGGCGAAGATGCGCTGGCGTGGGTTTACAACATCCTCGAGGGCAAGGCCGAGGCGGATCGGGTCATCTTTGCCGACGACGACGTCGACACTGGCTTTGTGCTCCTCCCTGACCTCAAGTGGGACGGGGCGAATGCCGAGCAGTTGTATGTGGTAGTCCTCCCGCACCGGCGTGGGATCCGGACGCTGCGATCGCTGCGGGCGGAGCATCTTCCACTGCTGCGCAACATTGCCGGGCCAGGCAAGGCGGCGGTGGCGGCGCACTATGGGGTGCCAGTGAGCGAGCTGCAGGCGTTTGTGCACTACGTGCCGTCCTACTTTCACTTTCACGTCCACATCACGCATGTCAAGTGCGATATTGCCGACGCCTCGCTGGGGCGGGCGCACCTCCTGGACGACGTCATCGGCAACCTTGCGGCGTTTGGCGACGAGTACTACCAGCAGGCAACGCTTGGCTTGCTGCTGCAGCGCGGGTCTGTGCTCGAGGCGGCGCACGCGGCGTACAATGCACGGCCACACGATGTGCCACGGTAAAAGGTCAGTGTATTATTCATTGCCAGAAAACGCCAGGCTGCGAGTACGGCTTGACGCCGCCAAAGCCCTGCTGGCCGATGCCCGGTGCCGGGTTGGTACCGGGCGCGCCAAATGCGCCAAAGCCAGTTGGCGCGGGCGCAGTTGTCTGGGCGCCAAAGGCGCCAAAGCCCGCGGGTGCAGGTGCTTGCTGGGCCGGGCGACCGGCATAGCCTGCGCCGAGGCCGCCGAAGGCCGGGGTGCGGGCGGTGGTCTGCGGGACGTTGACAAAGTAGTTGGGTCCGCCCGAGCCGTCGGCGGTCTTGACCTCGCGAGTGTCAATGGCCTGGATGGAGCCGTCGAGCGACTTGGACGGCTTGGGCGCCTGCTTGGGCGCGGCGTCGTTGACAAAGTCGAGCGAGACGGCAGCCCAGAGGTCGTTCGGGTCAACGTTGGCCTTGGGGACGGCGGCCTGGGCCGGGGCGGCGGGCGCGGCCGTCGAGGTGGGCGCGGCACTTCCGCCAAAGTCGAGCAGGCCTCCGCCCGAGCCCGAGCCCAGCAGCGGGGGGCCGAGGGCGGGCGCAGCCGCCGGGGTAGGCGCGGCTGCCGGAGTGGGCGCGGCCGCCGGCGTCGGAAAGGCGGCGGCAAAGTCACCGAACGGCGCAGCAGCGGCGGGTGCCGGAGCAGGTGCTGTGGCCGGTGTCGGGAAGGCGCCGGCAAAGTCACCGAACGGCGCAGCAGCGGCCGGTGCCGGAGCAGGTGTTGCGGCCGATGTTGGGAAGGCGGCGGCAAAGGTGGCTGGTGCAGGTGCGGGTGGAGCAGCGGCAGGAGTGGGAAAGGCGGCGGCAAAGTCGCCAAAGGCAGCCGGGGCGGCAGCCGGGGCCGGGGCCGGGGCAGGCGCAGGCGCAGGCGCAGGTGCGGCAGAAAAGTCGATGAGGTTGGCGGCGCGGGCCGGCGCGGGCCGGGGCGGCGGCCGGAGCCGGACCACCGAGCGGGGCCGGGGCAGCGACTGGGGCCGGGGCGGCAACCGGCGGCGGAGTCGCCTGACGGGGCACGCGGGCGCGAGCGGGTGCTGTCAGAGTCGTCGTGGCGGGGGCGGGGAGCGGAGCGGTCGTCCGAGTATCGAGAGCTGGTGTAGTGAGCGTCGTCCGAACGGTCGCCGGAGCGGTCGCCGGAGCGGTCACCGGAGGAGCGGCCGTAGCGCGCCGAGCCCTTGCAGACGAGAGGCCGCCCGAGGAGGAGAGGGCGACCGAGTACTTCTTCTTGTTCTCACGGGCCTTCTTGCGCTCGGCACGGAGGCGGGAAGTGTCGTTGAGTAGGTCGACAATGTCCTTTGCGCGATGGCGAACGTTTGCGCCCTGGTCGACGCCCTCGTCGTCGACGTGCTGGAACTTGGCCAGAGTGCGAATGCGGGAGATGGAGTCGTGAGCGTCGTCAATGACCCTCGGCGAGCCGTTGATGATGAGGTACTGCAGCAGCTGGAGGCCCTTGTAGACATGGCGCCAATTCTTGCCATCGGCATCCAGCCGCTTCCACAGCGTCTCCATCAGCTCACGATACTGAGTGTAGTCATGGGTAGCAGCGGCAATGTCCGACATGAGCGATCCTGATGCGCCCCACTTTTCGTTGTTTGTCGCCTCACGAACCTTGACCTGGATCTCTGAGTAGTTCATGACCTTGTTCTGACTGTTGTCGTCACACACGCCACAGGAGTGGGGGGGGGGGGAGGGGGGGGAGGTGAGCCCACAGACCGGAGACGACATAGGCGAGTACAAGGGAGCAGCCGAACCAGTATTGGCAAAGATGGAGGTAGAGACCAAGTGCATGACCATATTGATGATGGGCAGCAAGTCGAGGTCAAGGAGAGGGAGAGAGGGAAGGGCGGAGAGGGATTGGGCGGGGGACCGGGAGGGAAGGACCGGGCAGGTCAGGTCAGCCTGGAGCAGCACCCCCTTGTGGTGGCAAAAAATGCTCTTTCCATCGAATGGGCATGAAAGACCAGCAGCTGTCACTGGTCGTCACCGAGCCGTCACCATTTTAATCAATGGCGAACGTTAAAATAATGCATGGTGGTGGTGGTGGTGGTCATGCCAGGGTTGGGGGGGGGGGGGGGTGGGGGCGGAGCGGGGGAA
>NW_013657665.1:4822-13864 GCF_000142905.1 Thecamonas trahens ATCC 50062 | reverse complement strand
GGGGGGGGGGGGGGGGGAAGGAAGGTGATTGGTGGAAGACCTGTCGGTGACTTTGTGAGCTGGACAATGTCTACCAAGGTAGAACAAAGACGGGAAGGAGGGGATGCTGGTGGGGGCTTGGCGTCTGTGAGCCAGTCGGTGGACGAGGTGGCAGGTGCTGCTGAGGAGGGGAAGGAGAGGGAGGGAGACGGGGAGGGGGGGGAGAGAGTCACAGAGGTCGTGTATCTGAATGAGAGGTAAGGACGATGCTTGGGCTTGGCTAGCGTGGTGATGGTGGTGATGGTGGTGGTGGTGGTGGTGGGACTCATGGTGATCTGCGTGGGCGGTGCTGGTGATCTGTGCCGGCGGTGCTGGTGATGTGGTCGTGGGGCATGGCTGCGGAACTGGGCGTGGGCATGGGACATGGGACATGGGCATGGGGCGTGGGCATGGGCATGGGCTGCAGACGATTGACGATGTTCTCGTCGTTCTCGTCCAAGTTCCTCTATCCGGCAGATAGGCCCATGTGGTCGACGGTCGACGGCACACCGCGCGACGATCCAGAGCTCATTCCGCTGACAGACTCGTCATGGACGTGGGACGATGAGTGGCACGTGCACATTGCAGAGGGCGTGACTGATGACGAGGGCTGGGAGTATGCGTTCAACTTTATGCTCTCGACATGGATGCCCGAGTGCAAGCGCAAGGCGCATGTGAGGCGGCAAAAGTGGCTCCGCACACGGGTCAAGCTGAGCGCGTCGCAGCTGGAGGAGAGAAAAGCGATGCGGGCTTCGGCCATGAAGCGCCGCAGCCATCAGATTTCCGGTGTGGCGGATGCGGCCAAGCTGCAGCTCGGCACGGGTGTGCTGGCGGCGGCGGCCAAGGCATCGGCGTCGTCGCGAACCGCCGCGCCGCTCACGCGCGGGGCGGGGTACTCGGTCGAAGACGACCTTAACGCGTTGTCACAGATGGTAGGCAAGGCTGAAGTAGCCAAGGCTGAGCTCGCCGACCTTGTCGCGGCGCAGCAGGAGCAAATCGCCGCTCTCGAGCGCAGGCTCGACGAGGAGGCCGCCGTCGCTGAGGCGCTGCAGCTCGAGGTCAAGAAGCGCGACAAGGTGATCATGCAGCAGACCGGCGCGCTGCTCAAGCTCAAGAAAAAGGTCAAGAAGCTCGAGCACGAGGCCAAGATTGCCACCAAGCAGAACGAGGAGATGCTGACTGTCATGGCTTCCGGGCGCGGCACGTCGCCGGGCGCCCCGTCGGTCACCTCGGTCACCGCCGCTGTCCCGCGCGCCGTTAACGTTGTTGTGGACGGCAAGAAGCACGTCGAGTACGTCATCGAGCTCTCCACTGGCCGCACCTTTCAGCGGCGCTACTCGCAGTTTCTCGCCCTCCACGAGTCGCTCCGCCGTACCACCATCGGCTCCATTCTTCCGCCCTTTCCGCCCAAGGTTGTCTTTGGCACCGTCAATGTTGAGCAGCGGCGCATCGACCTCGACGCCTATATCCGGGCTGTCTCAAGCCACGGCCACCCCGAGGCCGATGCCTGTCTCGCGTTTTTCCTCAACATTCCGGTCTTGTGAGTGTGCAAGTCGTGACCGGGCGACTGCGACCGGCGACCGGGCGACCGGCGACCGGCACACACACCTCACACTTTACGCCACCCACCTACACACATAGAGAGAGAGAGAGATACCCGTATCCAGCCATACACACACACACACACAATTACATGACGAGCCAGAGTCTTGCGGATCAGCTGGCGTCACTCCAGGAGACTGCCGAGAACAACGGCGTTACTGTCGATGCCGAGGCGGTGACGGCGACGGCCGCCGAGCTGCGGTCTGCTGTTGATGCGGTGGTGGCGGCGCAGCGCGGCGATGGCGGCGCAGATGCAGAGGCAATGGCAGGGGCAGGGACAGAAGCAGATTCTGGTGATGGTGTTCCGCTCATTGTGGGACGCGCGCTGCGGTTCCCGCTCAAGTTTGAGTCTGCAGCGAGCCACGCCAACTT
The DNA here is from genome assembly GCF_000142905.1 of Thecamonas trahens ATCC 50062. NCBI lineage: Eukaryota > Apusomonadida > Apusomonadidae > Thecamonas > Thecamonas trahens. Next base: position 11,872 of record NW_013657665.1, on the reverse strand, counting down.
TGTGGCGCTCGCCGCGGCGCTGACCTTCAAGCCGGAGCACGTGGCTGACGTGGAGGCTGCTTCTGGACGTGATGCCGAGGACGTTGCAGCTTTTGGGCTCATGGGCTTGTACCTTACTCGGCCTGAGCTCGACGCCGGCTTTCTGGCGCAGCTCTCGCGGCTCGATCTCTCGCAAGCGTACGGCATTCCCGAGTTTGCCGAGACCGCCGTGAGCCCGGGTGTGTACGAGCAGGTCGACGCTCCAACCAAGTTTGCGCTCTGTGCCATGCAGAATCTCTGCCGCGAGATTGGTTCTGCTTGCGAGCGCGCTGGTGTGGCCTCGCTCGGCGAGCTGGTCATCGGCCACGTTGCGGCAGATACCGCCGCAGCTGCGGTCGACGGCCTCGCGGCCGCCCTGCCCAGTCGGCTTGTCCGAGATGACGTGGTAGGAGGGTACGCCAACGTTGCGCTCGCGCGGCGGATCATCTTTGCGCTCGCGGCGTTTGGTCACGCGCTGGCCATTGCGCCGGGCCACGCCGCGCCGGCCTTTGCCGAGCTCGGCGCTGCTTTTGACGGCTACCCTGACGGTGCCGAGCTCGCCGACGCGCTCGGCTTTCCCGACATGCCACAGCTGGACGGATACATTGATGCGCGGCGTCTTGCGACGCTCCGCAAGCGCGGCATCGTCACTGGAGCCGGCGATGATGAGGCCGCGCTCGCGGCAGGCCTCCTGGGCATGCACGCGCTGCGCAAAGCGCTCGGCGTTGAGCCGTGGATATTTGAGCATGTTGTCGACCGCATTCTGTGAGCAGCTAGCGTTTACTCGCTCTTGCTCAGAGCGTCGATGAGCTCGCGGGCCGAAGTCACCCACCAGTCGCAGCCAGACTTGACCGGCTCGCGGACGACGTTGGCGCCAAAGCCAACCATGACATCGGCCTCGCACGCGGCCTCGAGATCAGTCACCCCGTCGCCGACCATGGCGACCGAACCGTGGATGGAGCGAAGGGCGTGGAGGACGTCCGCCTTGCCGTTGGTCCGAGCCGTCGGCGCGCGACGGTCAAAGTCGAGGAAGCCGCCGAGGTCGTCAAAGTACAGATCGATAGCAAAGACATCGTCGACGTTGAGCGCGTCGGCGACCGGGCGGACGAGCGGGAGCAGACCGCCCGAGACAAAGACCACCGCTGTGCCGCGAGCCTGGAGCGCAGCAATAAGCTCGGGCATCTCGGGAGTGATTGGAATGGGCGATGTCTTAACCAGGTTGTCGATGGCGCCCTTGGTCGGCTTGAGGATGTCCAGTCGCGCCTTGATGGCCTCTTGGAAAGTGACGTCGCCGCCCATGGCCTTGTTCGTCCAAGCGGCCACCTCATCGCCCTTGCCGAGCGCCGCAGCCAGCACATCGATACCCTCCTCGGTGGAGACTGTCGAGTCGACGTCAAAGGCCACGCACTTGACCGATGCAAACACGTTTGCGGCAGCGTCGGCATCGGCCGGCCGCGCTACTGCGCTGGTGGCCTCGGTCGCCCGCGACTCGCCCACTCGAATGGTCGCCATGCTTGCTGTGAGCATCCCAGGCGTGGATGTGAGCGCCATACGTGCAGCACGGAGCATAGAAGGTAGAGAGTGGCGTAAGAGAGGGGTGGTAGAGCTAGGTGGGGGTGGGGAGTGAGGGGTGGTGGAGCAAAGGGGGTTTAACCCTTTACGGTACAGTCATTCGGACGCAGCGGTTTAAGCGCCGAGGGAGCAGTCGTGTCGACCTGGCCGCACACCGTTCGGTGGGTGGGGCTTGGGCTGGGCTAGATCAGGCAATGACGCCGCCGTTGGGGTCGTCCTTGGCGCGGATCAATCGGATGGGGAAGTTCTCGGTGACGAGGTAGCCGCCCTCGAGGAGGACCACGAGATTGATTTCAAACTCGATCTGTGCAAGGAGGGTGAGGTGTGAGTCGGCAGAGAGGGAACGAGGAGAGGGCTATGGGCAGTTGCTCTTGCTCGTCAGACAACGTACCTTGAAGTTGCGCGACGCCACAGTCGGGCAGCTAAACAGCCGCGGGAAGATCTGTTACCATCGTAAGGCATTGTGAGTTGCTTGATGATCGTGACACACACACACACACACACACATACACTCACACACACACGCGCGCGCGCGCTCACCACGTACCATAACCAGCGGGATCGCAAGGCCGCGGCAGACATTGCCGTCGCCGATCTGAATGTTTTGGACCTCTGCTCGCACAACGCCACGCAACCATCGCCGACCGTCATCATCGCCCGTCCATGGTGAGTTCTACTGTACATGCGGGCTCCCAGCTTCCTCGCTCCCACACCGACGCCACCTCCCCCTCATTCCCCGTCCCCCCAAGTCGCGGCACCTACCGGTGGCCTCCTTGGCAAACCCATCGGCACAGCCGCAAGTCTCGACGCGGACCAGCTGCAGCTCGACGCTCTGGATGGGCACCGAGCACTTTTCGACAACAATGTCGCCGGTGAGCGGCCGGGTGAGCGACATGACCGACGAGTCAATGCTGCCGGTGATGCAAAACTCAGGAACCGAGCCGCGGTCGCGCTTCTTGACATTCTCCAGCGTGTCGGGTGTGATCTTGAACGGAATCGGCGACGGATCCGGCATCGGCACACCCTCGCCCTGCACTAGCCACTCGACCTTGTGGCTGAGGTTCCGCGAGAGCGCCTTGCGCGCGAGCACGCACTCTGTGCATCTCTACGTGTGAGTTCCCCTCTCACTCTCTCACTCACTCTATCGATACGACCACACATCTCGCGCCCCTGTCTCGCTCCAATCTTCCCTATAACATACCGCAAGAGTACGAGATGTTGATGAACACGCCGTGGTACGTCTCGTACAGCTGGGCGCCCTCTGCCGGCGTGAGCTCAAAGGCAAACGGCAGCTCCGTCCGGCCCTTGGGCAGCTTGCCGGCCTTGGCGACCTCGATCTCCACGTTGAGCAGGGTTTGCGGCTGGCTCGTCACCCCCACCGTCATCACTGTGAGTCCCTCCCCGCTCTTGCCAACCATACCAACCACACCAACAGCTACGGTCACTACGTACCTTGAGCGAGTTGTAGAAGCTCTCGAAGAGGCCAACTGACTTGGCCGACAGCTGCATGGTGACCATACCTGTGCAGGTAAGGTTGATGCCCTGATGGGAGACAGGAGAGCCCGACTCGACCACCACCACGCCCTCCACCATGTCCTACACAACCACACCCGCATATAAGCATGTGTTCATGACAACAAGCATCCACCCACACCACACGTCGTTGCCTGTCGATGTGAGTTGTACGGTCTCCACACCCGTGCACACCCAGACCACCACCTACAGCCAGCGCTGCTCAGGATGTGCATGTGCATGCGCATGCGCACAGCATGGCTACGGGGAGTTAGCTAAGCATTCGCTGCTATACCATGTCGTCGCAGCTATATGCTATCATGCTGCTGCTGTATAGTGGCATGGTCGTCCTTGCTGGTGTTGTGGGTGGCCGCCAAGACAATGGCCAAGACTACATGGCCTCGACTGTCCCCTGGCAACGGCATGCTCTCCCAGCTCCCGTTACGTACACCAGGACGGTAAATGCGGTCTACCCGCTTGAGTACAACGGTGAGTGACGACATGTTGGGTCTGTCTGCGTCAGGTGGGAGAAGGAAGGGGCGGTGGGTGGTGGCGGAGGGACCGGCGCGTGACCGACCGGGGGCGGGCGGCCAGGTCGGGAGGTCGGCTGGTCGACACGTCGGCAGATGCGACAGGCCGATGGCAGACACGCAGGTCAAGAACTGGCTGAGACCAAGTGATTCGAGTATGGGTGGGAGTTTGGAAGTGTTGATGGAGCAGAAGAACAGTTGATGAGCCGTTATGGGCTGGGTAGGAGGTGCTGGGAAGGCCGTCCAGAGTTGCATGCGTTGTTGTTTGAGCTCTGGAAAGGCTAGATCTTTGTAGGGAGGGAGTGATGTCGAGTGCGATGGTGGCTTGGAGTGTGATAGCCAAGATAGATGTGCATTATCTATCGATCGAACATGGTTTGCATGTGTGTGGGTGCGAGGAGAGTGGCCCCGCCAGGACATGCACTCGAACAGCTCGTTGTGCATTGATCGCTGATTCTCTCCGGCCGGACTTTGACGACATGGATGTCTTTCTCACGGGATAATGAGCACGCCATATCGGACCACATCTTCTTGTTGCGCGTAAACGACACACCGACGCCATGCCCATGCAGTACCACAGCCAGATCAGACTCTACATGAGGGCGTGTTCTCTGCTCACTCGCGGCTAATCCATGACACGTGAGTTCGTTGTGATTGGCATTATCCACCTCTCTTGAATCTGACCACGATGTCATCGTCGCACATCGCCTCGGCGTGGAAGTTCTACCGTTCACTCGGCTCGCCCAAGTACATTGTAGCACCTATGGTATGCATGGAGGTGATGGTGTGAGTGTTGCAGGCGGGGCGGCTTGGCTGCATGAGTGTGCGGTGGGTGGTGAGCGGAAGGGCGATGCCATCCAACCGGCGGCGAGCGCATGGACTCGTATGATCCCCCTCGGGCGTAGGGAGTGAAATAAGAGGCTCGCGGTTGCTGTAGCCGGTGTACATGTCAGAGGGAGGAGCACATGTGTTGTGTGCGAGTATGGGTGACGGGGCGTGGTGTATAAAGGTAGGGAGCGCCGAGGCAGGGCGGCGTCGTTGGCTTGCGAGGCCGAGGGAGCGGGACTCATGGATGTGATGGCGATGGGGGCGATGGCGACGGGGGCGATGGCGACGGGCGATGGCGATGGCGGCAATGGCGATGGCAACTTGGACGATGGGGCTGAGAGCAGGTCAATGCTTCCGAGCTGGCGTTTCGCCTCCTCACGCGGCGGTATGGAGCAGAGCTGTGTGTAACGCCGATGCTCAACTCGGCGGTGTGGGTGCGGTCGGAAGAGTACCGCGAGAAGAACTTGCGGGTGGCGCCGGGTGACGAGCCGCTACTGGCACAGTTTTGCGGCAACGACCCCAAGATCCTGCTTGAGGCCGCACTGGATGTACAGGACCGCGTGGCCGGGGTCGACATCAACCTCGGCTGCCCGCAGAACATCGCGCGGCGCGGCCACTACGGCGCGTTCCTGCTGGAGGAGACGGAGCTGCTTGTAGAGATGGTGGACACGCTTGCGCGCGGACTGACCGTGCCTGTCACATGCAAGATCCGTGTTCTCGAGTCGGGGGTGGACGATACGATTGCGCTCTGCCTTGCGCTGCAGGACGCGGGGTGCTCGATCCTGACGGTCCACGGACGGACGCGGCGGATGAAGAAGGACCTGATCGGGCCGTGCGACTGGGGCGCTATCAAGGCGATCAAGGAGGCGGTCGACATTCCCGTGTTTGCCAACGGCGGTATCGAGTGCTTTGAAGACATTGACGAGTGCATGCGTGCGACGTGCGTCGACGGCGTCATGCTCTCCGAGGCCATTCTTGAGCGGCCAGACATCTTTGCCAACGTGCCGTTCTCGATTGCCAACCAGCTCAAGATCTCGCGCGAGTACCTGGCACTAGCGCGCGACTACCCGCCCTATGTCAACAAGGTCACCCGTGGCCACATCTTCAAGTTTCTCCACACCGCCATGACCTCCTGGCCCGAGCTCCGTCCGATGCTCGGCAAGTCACGGACCGTCGACGAGATGGCTGCTGTTGTCGAGCGGGTGAGCGATCTCGTCCAGCACGAGCTCACCTGCCCGCTGCCTGCCACAGAGTGCCCCGTTACCCACTCGGACGGGCGGACTTGGTACCGCCGGCACGCGCACCGCTGGAACGCCGGCATGAAGGCTACGCTCGAGCCGGTGGACTACTCGGCTGAGCCGCAGCCCATCGCCATGTCGGATCGTGCGGTAGCCAAGGCGGCGGCCAAGGCTGTGGCCAAGGCCACCGCCAACATCAATGCCAAGGCCGCGAGCGAGGCTGCGAGCGCTGCTGCGAGCACCGCGTCCGAGACCGAGCAGGCTGCATCCGGCGGTCAGACAGACGAAGGCAAGGCACAGGAGGCCACCGCCTCGTAGACTGGACAGCTGGGTGCATCAAGGCCTCAGGCTTTGGCCTTGTGGCGCTTGACCTCGCGCTGGACTGCATCTGACGGGCTGCGCTTGCGCGGAATGACGCTCGGCGCGACGCGAGCGCGGGGAACGACCATTGGTGACGTCGCTGGCGGGAGGCGGCTGGGCTTGTCAACGTGGCCAGACTCTGTCCCGTCATCTGGTGGACACGAGGGAATGGCGTGTATGAGCTCGTGCCAAGTCCGGTGGTGGACCGGCCGCTGATGCGGATCAGCGCCCGCCGGCAGCGGTGGGACGACGACAATGTCTGCGGCAGCCTCACTGTCGACACGCACAGCGCGGCCGAGCTTAAAGGCGAGTTTGGTAAAGTTGGCGAGCTTGGTCTTGGAGATCGAGGCCACAAAGGCGTCGGCGAGGTAGAGGCGTCGGCCGCGAAACGGGTTGTCCTCGACGGGAAATCGGGCGCCGTAGCCGGCCTCGTCGACAAAGCCCGACTCGGCCGCCGACGCCGTCAGCCACTCGGGCCGCATGATCCAGCGGCCTGTGAGGCCCGCAGCAAGAAGCTTGAGCGTTCGTGCACCGGGCAGCGCAACCACGTGTGTGATAGCGGCGTCAAACTCCTGCGGGTTGGCCTTGACTCGGCCTCCGAGCTTCAGCACCACATCGCGAAGAGTGGCAAGGCGGTCCGCGTCATCACCAAAGCCCGAGAATGTGACGAGCGGCGGAGCGAGAGGCGATTGTGGCCTAGCGTGTCGAGCTTGGATATCGAGGCTGGGAGAGAGTGTGGCGTGCGGCGGCGGGGCGGTCGGCGACTCGCTGGTGGGCACAGGACGGGCACGCTCGGCTTGAAGCGCAGCGACGGCGGCGGTGAGGGCGGCGACGTGTGACTCGAGGAGAGCAACGCGGGCTGCGAGTCCGGGCTCGGGGTCCATGACGGCGGCGGACGAGTGGGCTCTCGGCGACTGGAGGCAGGCGGTGTCCACAGGGGGCGGGGGGGGGGGGGGGGGAGGACAGTGGCAAGGGCGGGAAAAAAAAAAAAA
>NW_013657665.1:0-4722 GCF_000142905.1 Thecamonas trahens ATCC 50062 | reverse complement strand
AATTACCTAAACCCGTTTCCGGTTACCAAACAAAGAAGAAGACAAACGGAAAAGTGACAAGGCTCGTTTTTCGGCGTGAGGCGGCAAGCGGAGCGCGGGCGCCGCGCCAGGGGCTATGTGATGGTCTTAGGCCTGCGGTTGAGAGGGCGGTTGCGGTTGCGGGCAATGTCGGCGTAGCGATTGGTCTTGGGCGGCGGGCGCGGCTTGTTCTCGTTGTTGGCGCAGATAGGGATGTGGCGCTCGGCGGCCTGGCGCGAGAACTTGCGGGTGCAATGCGGGCAGGGGACGAGCGAGGAGGACGAGGACGAGGGCGACGGCGGCGGCAGGTCCGACAACTTGCCGCCGGCCTTTTCAAAGGCGGTCACCTCCTTGGCATTGCGGACAAGGGCGATGAACTCGGCGTGCTGCTCGCGCCACTTTGTGGACTTTTCGGCGGCGAGGAGGTCGCGGCGTCGCTCTTGTAGAAGCGGGCCGCTTCGGTGCCGGCGAGGCGGACCTTGGTGCCGGAGAGCGGCTTGCGGGCCTTGGACGCCTTGCGGCACGCAGTCTCGTGCTTCTCGATGCGGTGCGGCGCAAAGGTCCGTCCGCAGATGCTGCACGCCTGCAGCTGGTCGGCTGGCGGCGGAGGAGCATAGGCTTCCGGGTCGAGGCCACTTGCGGGCGTGCCCTGAGGCTTGGCGGCGGCGACAGGCCGCTCGTCGTGGGCGGTTGTGGCAGGGGTGGCGAGCGGGCGAGCGGGCTCGGGCGGGCTGCGAGTCTCGGGAGCCGGTTGGCGCTGGCGTTGGCGCTGGCGCGGCTGCTGCGGCGAGGCCGGCGCTGGGTGCGGATCTTCGCGGGCCGGCGCCGGGCCGCGGGACGGCTGCGTTGTTGGCCGCGAGCTCGCCGGGCGCGGGTTGCCGCCAGTGGCGTTAAAGACCTTGCGCTTGGTGGAGAAGACTGACTGGCAGACCTTCTCGTGGCGGGCGAGCGACTGAGCATTGAACTTGCGGCCGCAGTTGTTGCACGGATAGAGCGAGATGGGGCTGTCCGGCTCTGCATAGCGGGCGGGATTGTAGCCGGCGTCGCCAGAGCTGTCATCGTCGGTGTAGGTGTAGCTGTCGTCGTCATCACCGTCGTCGACACCGTCACCAAAGGCGTTAGTAGACAGAGTGTCGCCATCGTCGTCACCGTCGTCTTCAGAGACGGAGGGGAGAGAGCTGTCGTTGGTAGGGCGGGTGGCGTAGTTGTCGGCGTCAAAGGTGGAGTTGTAGCCCGTGTCAAAGGTGGCGCTCAAGTCGTCGGCGTTGGACGTCTCGTGCTCGTACTCAAAGTCCGGTGCGTAGACGCGAGCCGGCGGAGTGGAGGCGGCCGGCGACGGACTGGCCAAACCAACGTTCACCGGTTGTGTCGGGGCGGAGAACGGGTTGGAGGCCGAGGACGACGGCGCCGACGACGGTGGCGGCGAAAAGTGGCGAGGGCGATTGCGGGAGGCCGGCGGCGGTGAGGCTGCCGGCGAGGCGTCTGGCGAGCGCGACGGCGCCAGCGGTCCTGCGCTGCTCGAGTGAAAGGAGGCGGATCGGACAGGCGCAGCCGAAGAGAGCGACGAGTGGCGGACAAAGGCGTCCCAGGCGGCGTCGCCAACGCGACGGCGCGACGCAGTGCGACCGACGGTCACGCCTGGACCAATCGATGCAGAGAGCGACGGCACAGGCTGGGCGACCGAGCCCGAGACTCTGCGGCGCGGATAGTTCTCGGACCAAGGCATGGCAGCCGGAACCGAGCCTTGGCGCGAGACCGAGGCCGGGCGAGGGCGGTGGGAGCCCGGGTCGGGCTTGGGCGAGGACGATGACTTTTCGGTGGCGGCGCGGGTCTGTGAGCGCGAGCGCGAGCCCATCTCCCACGGCAATCGGCGTGGGGTCTTAGGCCGGAGCGTGCGCTCGCGCGGAGCTGACGAGATACGGCGGCGGCGTGGAGGCTGCGACGCTGCAGTGTCAGCGGTGGTCTCCGGCGAGATGCGCTCGACCGCCGGACGAGTCGCTGATGAGTCGTGGGGGTGGATAGCGAGCGGGGCGCGAGAAACCGAGCCCGGCCGGGCGACCTTGGCGGAGCGGACGCGGCGCGGGCGCATGTCAGCGGCCTCGGGCGAGGGCGCAAGGAAGGGCAGCTGCGGAAGACCGTTGCGACCAAGGACTGCGAGCTTGTCGGCCGGGGCCATGCAGCGGTCCTGGACGGCGTGAAGGGTGGCAGCGTCGGCCTTGGTGGTAAGCATGCGCAGTATTTCGTTGCCACGGGTCCGAGACTCCATGAGAGCAAAAGCCTCGAGAGTGAGGACAGCGACGCGCTCGTGCGGGTCAGCCAGGAGCTTGGCGAGCGAGTTGACAAGGACGCGAAAGTCAAAGGTGTAGTCGGAAAAGGTGAGCATGGCGGCAATGACAATGTCGACGATGTCGCAGCGGACGCGCCATGACTTGTGGTCGAGCTGCTTGAGGAGGTAGGCAAGGATGGGCTTGGGCGTGACGATGGCCATGAGCCGCATCATGATGGCCATGACAGTGGTGCGGATGACGAGCTTGGAGTCGCCGAGCTTGTTGAAGAGCGAGACGAGGACACCCGGGACATGGGTGTTGATGTGAAAGCCGGCCCGATGCACCAATTCGGAGAGCGACTCGAGAGTGGTGAGTGCAATGGTAAAATTGGCGTCGTGCAGGAGCGGGCCGGTGAGGACGCGGATTAGCGGGCCCAGATGCGGGAGCAGGGTGGTGACGTCGGCGACGTTGGCAAGCGCGTGTTTCAGCTGCTCGAGCGCCGAGGCACGGGTCTGCCAGTCGTCGACGTTTTCAAGGGCAGCGACAACCGAATCGGGGACGAGACCAAATGCAAGGTCCGGAGTAGCAGGGCGTCGTGGCGAGGCCGGAGCTGTGGCCGGCGGCGAAGAGACGTCGGGCTGCGGCTGCTGTGGGGCAACGGCGGATGGAGCCGGGGCAAGCTCGACCGACGAGCCCGAGGCATTGAGCGAGGCAACCGAGCCGAGCGGGGCACGCGGGAGTGAGAGCGCCTGATGGTCGGTGTAGGCCTTGCGCTGTTGCGGAGTGAGTCGGCGGAGGTGAGCGTCAAAGCCCGACTTGAGCTCGAGGCGAAGGTGGTAGAGAGCTTGCTCGGCAGCCTCAATGACGTCGTCCGAGCCGTCGGTGAGGCGGCCGATGAGGGCCTGGATGAGCTGGACAAAATCGATGGCAGGGTTGTAGCCGACGACAAGAGCAGGGATGGCGAGCGCGGTCTCTAGGCGCACGCGTAGATCCGAGTTGAGCAAGCCGTGGCGGACGAGCGCAGTGACGACGTTCTTGCCAACAGCCTCGTAGGCTGAATCGAGCATAAGCGCGGAGAGCGCCTGGAGTGACTCTTTGCGGATGAGGATCTTGGAGTCGCCAAGGTTGTGGACAATGTTCGGGAGGGCGACGGCGAGAAAGCCCGGCAGGGCGCGCGACGGAAGGCCGGCGACAAGCTCGGAGACCATGAGCGTGGTCTGGTGAGCCACGTTCCAGGACGGATCGCAAAGGCGTGCTTTGATGAGCGAGTACAGCTCTTTTGGGCGCGAGAAGACAAAGTGAGCGCCGTGCTCAGGCTGGTCGGCGACCTCGCGGAGCATAGAGCGGAGCATCTCGATGCCTTCGGAGCGGCGGAGGTAGGATGCGTCCTCTAGCAGGACGAGAAGCTGCGACTCGCGCTCGGAGGAGAAGCCCCCGGCACGGGATGAGCCCGTGGCGACCGAGGCTGCGGACGAGTTTCGCGCCAGGCGGGTGCTTGACGACGTGGCCGAGAGTGAGCCCGAAGCGGGTGTCCGGGTGGCCGAGCCAGCCGAGCGACGCACGGGGTGGGCAGAGCGTGGCGCGTCGTTGGAGGAGGAGGCAGACGAGACGGAGCGACCACCAATGCCGAGCGAGGATGCCAGGTCATTCATGTATGTCGGCGAGTTGCTGTTGGTCTTGCCGTTGTGCGACAAGGTGGAGCCGGCCATGCGGTCGGTCCGCGACGAGGGGCGGGCCCGTCCCGAACCTGCTGGCCCCCATAGGCCTGAGGCCTGGACCGTTGTCCTGAAAAGGACATACAGGATGGAGCAAGAGACAAGGAGAAGGGTGGGGGTGGGGGTGGGGGTTCGGCGTGGGGTGTGCTGCGGCCCTTAGGGTCTGCGGTGTGTGCCTTGTGCGTGTGTGTGGCTCGGCGTGAAAATGGCCGAAGCGGGGCCAGGCGATTCGCGGGTCGGCAGCGGGTCGACAATGCCGACAGGGAGCAGGGCGGGCGTTGACTGATGGGTTATCGATGGTTGTGGAGATGCAGGGGAGTGGAATAATAAGGCGAGATGGTTGCTGTAGGAATGATGGATGTGTGTGGGTGATGGTTTGCTCCAGTGCCATGCGGTGGAATGTTCGTCGGAATGATGAGCGAGGCCGTGGGCTGGCGAGCAAGAAGCGCAACTCGGACTGAACGGCGACGACGGAAGGCTATTGGGGAACGTGTTGGACAAGACGCAACTTGCGAGCACAAGTGGTGGCGCCGTTCAAGGGTTCGTGGAACATGGATCCGCGGGCGGAGGCAGGTGTGGGCGGAGATGGGGATGTCCGTGCATCGTCGGGATCGGCTGGCTGGGCCGGAAGGGTTGGCGCCGCTTGCGCCTCGGCTGGACGGGTACGTGGTGAAGGGGAGGCCGATGAGGGTGGTGCTGGACACTCACTTTGGCGGAGTGGT
>NW_013657666.1:521541-557936 GCF_000142905.1 Thecamonas trahens ATCC 50062 | reverse complement strand
TCTCACCCTCATCCTCATTCCCGACCTCGACACCCATACCCCTCAACCATCACATGCCATACTGCCCACTACCAACCAACAGCATTCTCAAACCACCCATCCCCGACCCAGCCCCCTCTGCTGCCCCTGCCTCGCCGACCACCAGCCGCCAGCCGCCGCCCGCTCGCCCGATCGGCCCACCTTCACTACCACCTAGCTCCTTCCCACTGCCAGCTACACAACCCGCGACCACACTACTGGTCATCACTCACCTCACACTATCACCAGTACAAATATCGCTGTCATCGACACCCATCTTCCTCGGCTCATTTCCGCGTCGGCTTGTTTTGCCTAGGTGGTTGAGCACGCCCTCGACCGCCCGACTCCGCACACGCCCCCCACCAACCTCATTGCAAGACATTCCCAATCTGACTTCACTACTACCCTACTCCATACACACACTTCCCCCATGTACAGTCTCCAATCCACAGCTGCAGTATTCCAGAATCCGAGTTCTGCCACCCGAGGCCCAACTTGTTGGCCTGGTGTCGTTTCGACGGTGCTGACCCCCCCTCCCCGGGCCCATCTCCGACCCCCGCTCCCGACCATCCCCACCCATAGCCACCACACGCACACCACACGTACTCACTACCCCTGAAAACATATCCACCCACTCCACTAGCCCCGATACACACATCAGCCGACAGCATCCCGTCATCAGCATCACTGCCGACCGCCTGCTGCTCACCACCGATCGCCGCCCGAGCCAACCCGCCCACCGCCGGCACAACCCCGATCAGGCTAGGCAGAGCACGAGATTAGTATGATCTACCCGTGAATAGTGAGACAAGTGGCAATGGCTATCAGTCCCTTCCCCCACCACCACCTCCCCTTCTTCTCCCCGCCTTGCCCATCCTGCCCCAGCCCACCTGTCAACCAACACAGCTGGTGGCGAGAGGACCGACGGGACCGACGAGGCCAGTGGGCTGGTCAGAGCGAAGAAGAGGGAGGGAAGGCGAGGGAGAAGGGATAGAAGGTGAGGTAATTGACAAGACTACACTGGTCTGCCGCCCGATCTTGTGTCCTGATGCCCGTGTCGTCGTCTCGTGTCGACTGCTCACTGGCCAGCAACTCGCCGCTCGCTCTCCCGTCCGCTCAACCACCCGCAGCCAAGCCAGATCAAGCCAGATCAAGCTCAGCACAACCTGCAGCTGGCTATACAGGGGGACTGGCTGGTGTGATCACAGGGAATGGAGGTGAGGGGTTATAGATGGCTGGAGTGGGATGAGTGTGGCGGCTGCCACAGCTAGCGCTGCTGCTGTGGCCGAGGCCGAGGCGAGCAGCGAGCGATCGAGTCACGGCCAGCCACTCGTCGCTCAGCCACTCGCCGGCATGAGGGCCGTGCTGATGCTGCTGCTGCGGGAGAAGAGGAAGCCCAAGCCCGAGGCAGCGATGACCAGGTTGGTAGTAAGGCTGATGCTGATGCTGAGGATAGTGATGGGGATGGGGGATGGCAATGGCTGGCGATGGGAGTGATGATTGAGGCGGCGGCGTTCATGGTTGCGATGGCGGATGAAGACCCGAGGCGGTGACCGTGGCTGAGGCCGAAGCTGCGACTGCTGAGGAGAGAAAGGGTGGAAGAGAGGGATGTAACAAGGGGGAGGGATGAACGAACCATACATCGCGAGCAAGCCAGCTGCTGTGGATTACCATCGGCACCGGATCGCTGCCGGGCGGGCCTTAGCGAGCGACAGCCCAAGCGAGCGAGCGGGCAGGCCGATGTCGAGGCTACGGTCGAGGATGAGGGCGCAAGATCGAAATCAGAAGGGGAAGCGGAAGAGCGATAGCGAGTACAATGACGCAGTTACTGTTGGCCCGGTGCGAGGTGTTGTCTTCATCGTCATCTGCCCCCGTTGATTGTTGGTCGCCTGTCGTCGTCTCTCATCTTCCCAGACCTCGCTCCGCTCGATAGCAAGACCTCGCTTCGCTTGGTCGCAACTCCCTCGGTCGTTGCCCAACCTCACTACGCAGCGCCGGTATACTTCCGGACTCGTTCTCAATACGCAGCGGCTGAGCAAGGGAGACGGCTGAACTCGAACTTGGTTGCGATGGTTGCTGATGATGACTACAAGACCAGGCCCGGGACGCTGTGAACGAGCCGGGTGAGCTAGCATAGGCCACAACGTGGTTGAAGGCATCGTGGAGCCAGAAGCTGCCCTTGGTGTCTTTGCCGAGCTCGACAGGTCCGGGCATAGCAACCACTCTATGCGGGTGGGAGGAGAGTGGATGCTGTCCGTCGTGATCTTGTCCGTGGCGAGGGTCAGCCCCCGTGACCGATAGCCAGCTTCGCGCACGTTTCTGATCTCCAATTCTCACCGTCCACAATCGCTGTACATGCTGTTTTTCTTTACGAGCAACTACGAGTCAAACGACGACGAGTAGAACGAGAACGAGTCCGACTCGCCGTCGTCGTCGTCGTCGCCACCTCCATCGGCCGCGGTCGTCTTGGCCTTGGACTTGGAGTCGGAGCGAGTCTTGCTCTTGACCTTGAGCTGGGACTTGGACTTTGAGCGCGGCTTGGTGGCGGCGGCGTCATCACCGGCGGCGTCGTCCTTGGCCTTGGTCTTGGCCTTGGACCGCGAGCGTGTGCGGCGCCGGACCCTGCCGCCGGTCTCGTCGCCCGACGCCGATGTCGCTGGGAGCGAGGCCTCGGAGCCGCCAGCCGAGAGGTCAGCGCCGGCGACGACTCTGCGGCGGCGGCGCTTGCGGCGCGACTTGCTCCTTGCCCGACGACGAGCCAGCCGAGGCCGAGGTCGAGGCCGAGGCCGAAGCCGAGCCTGCGCCGGCGTCGTCGCCGCCTGAACCGGCGTCGCGGGGCGGCGTCCGGCGGCCAGCGGCAGCGGCGGCGGCGGCGGTGTTGACCGATGGGTCCGAGGTGGAGAGCATGCCGGCGTCGTTGTCGACTGACGCGATCTGCTCGATGACGTACGCCTTGTCCTTGGTGAACTCGGCCGAGTCCGAGTCCGGGAAAAAGTTCTCAAAGAACTTGAGCAGCTCGTCGCGGTTGCGGACGAGGACCTTGTGGACCTGGCGCGACTTGGCCGGGGCGGCGACAAAGACCTTGAAGACGTGGAAGGTGAGGAGCTTGATGATGCGCGACTCGTGGTTGAGGAGGTTGAGCATGCAAATGAGGTGCTTGGCTTCGGAAATAAAGCGGACGCGGTACTCGGCCGGGCCCGAGTAGCAGATGAGGTCGGCGAGGAGCGAGAGCGCCTCACGGCACGCGGTGTACCCATCGCCGTCTGGGTTGAGCAGCGTCATAAAGGCCGGGAAAAACTCGTCGTAGTGGACGTTAAGGTACTCGTCCGTCAGCTCCTTGTGCTGGGTGAGCATCATCTTAAACGTGGCCCACGCGTCGGACGAGACCTCAAAGTTGCGCGACTGGAGGTGGGCAAAGATGTCGTTGAGCGCGTTGTTGAGGAGGTAGGCGGCAAACTCGCGGGTGGTGATGGCGGTGCGGAGCATCGAGCCGGAGAGAACGGCCATCTGCGGCGAGTGGCCGTAGCCAGTCACAGCGAGGTCCAGCAGCTCGTTCTTGTCGTCCTTGGAGAGCGCGTTGATGTACGATTGCATGAGCGGACCGACAAGCGCCGACGAGAGCATGTTGTTGAAGACAAAGGTGAATCTCTTTTGTTCTCGATGGAGACCTCGGGCAGGTCGCGCATGATGGCCACCATCATGTCGTGCTTGACCACCTCCTCAGCCATTTCCAGAGCGACCTCGTCCGAAGGGACCAAGTCTTCAATACCGCCACAAGCCAGAGCACGGAGACCATTGAGGACCTTCTCCAGCACAGCCTCGGGACCTTCCTCGTCTTCTTCCGTCGCCTCACCAGCCCCACTCCCACGGACCTCCATGTACTCTCCCCATGCCTTGACTACGTCCTTCACCGCAGGCAACTTGCTCCCACGCCGGAACCACGACAGTGCTGCCATTGCTACTCCTACTCTGGCCCTAGTCAAGTCTGTCTTGGTCACGTTCCACACACCTGCGAGTGCGAGAGAGGGTGACTGTTCCTGCCCTTCTTCTCTGCCGCCCTACCAGGAGCCGCCCGCCCGCCCTGCCCGCCCGCCCACCCCTCGCCCCCGACAGCCCGACCGACTGACCATGCTACGCATGCCAACAATCACACATTTTGACCATCAATTATCATTCGTTGGAAATCGTTGTTCCGCGCGAGAATGTTCGCTCGCCCCCCCCCACCACTCCACCTCCCCTCCGCGACCATGCCACACTCCCTCTCACAACGCATTCAGACCGCCATGCAGCGGTACGGGTCGTACTCGCCGTCATCCAACTCGGTCGTCCCCTCTCTTCACTTTGCTGCCAGCTCGCCCAGCTCAAGCACAGCCACGCCTCCTCGCAACCAACCGCAAGCCCAGCCTCTCGCCGCGCAGCGTCCGCAATCAACTCGCTCATCAGACTCTAGGACGGACGTGGATGATGTGGTTGCTCGCGCACGCTCACTTCTGGCCTCGGTTCCAAGAGATGATCGTCGCCATGCGTCGCCGGAGGACGCCGCCGATGCTCGTGCCCGACGCAGTGCGCTGCTCGGCCACGCATCCACCCCGCCGCCGTCCATGGCTGACGTCCGTGCCCACGATGGGAGCCTCAACCAGGCTGCTCGCCCGCTCCTCGACCCACACTCGCCCATGCTGGAGCAGGACGACGATGGCTGGCTCCATGCACCGTCGCCAGCTCAGCACCCGCCGTCACCGTCGCGCCACGCCCGCTCCACCCCGCGCCTCGCGTCCTCACAGAGCACTGCTGCTCCGGAGAACAACAGCCTAGGCAACGAGGTCGCCCGCCTTCGTAGCGAGCACGCCGCCATGCTCCTTCGAATGGAGGCGCTCGCTGCGCAGGTCGCTGATGCCTCGCCGCGCCCGCGGGAAACAACCGACGACTCGCCGGCCGCCCGTGGCATCGACGTCCACACCGCCGACGTTGAGGCCCTCGTCGCCATTGTCGAGCAGCAGCAAATGCTCATCGAAAAGCTGCGTGCTGAGCTTGCCGCCGCCCGCGCGCCGCAACGCGCCTGGCTCCAGCAGCAGGAGCTGCAGCGCGCCACTGCCTTCCACGTCTCGCTCCACCACGACTCGCTGCCCTCGCAGGGGCTGACCTCGCCGCCCATTGCGCCGTCACTGCGGCCGTCACCGCTCCGTGCCCCGCACTCGGCGCCGCGGGTCCCTGAGCCGTCATCGCTCGGCTCCTCTGTCAGCTTTACCCCCGCGCTGGGCACCGGCCTCCGCGCCGCCCCGTTCTCGCCCATGCGCCATGCGTCGTCGTCGCGCCGCGGCCCCACCACACGCCCGCATGCCATGCGCTCCCCGGTTGCGTCGCCCACATCGTCTGCCCGTCACGACGAGCCTGTTCGCGACCGCCACCGCCACCGCGACCGCCGCCGTACCCGCCGCTCGAGCTTGTCGCCGAGCCGCCCACTCCCGCCCGACCCACAGCCGGCCTCTCAGCCCGCAGCCCGCCCGACAGCACCGCAGCAGGGTGGCGGTCGTGCCCCGCCGTCGGCAGCCTCACCGCAGCGCCGCCGCTCCAAGAAAAAGGTCCGTGTCCGCATCCGCGAGCGCTCGGCCTCGCCGGTCTCGTCCGACCGCGGTGTCTCCACCAGCCTCAACGTCATGGGTTGACGCCTTTACCGCCGCAGCAGCGGCCGATCCTCTGGCGCCATGGCGTAGTACTCTTCACGCCACACTCGCGCTGACCGCGACCGGTTCACTCGATCGCGGATGCGGTTGTAGTTGACGCAGTGAATGACGACAACGTTGACTTGCGCCGCGATGATGAGGAGCAGGCCCGAGAAGATCGAGACCAGATTCGGGTTCATCTCGCGCAAGTCGACACAAAAGGCGCGAAAGTTAGGTCCACACATCTTGTTGCCGAGCCCAAACTGCGAGAGATCGATGCAGGTGGACTCGGAGAACGAGTCGACTTCGTCGCAGGCGTAGTCGAAGAGCTTCTTGAAGCCCCACAGCGAGACAAAGGCCGAAAAGAGCGCCACAAAGCAAAAGACGAGCCCATACGAGACCAGCGACATGAGCGCCGCCAAGACCTTGCCCACCATTCGGGTACAGCAGCCTCGCTTGGCGCAGCATGCCTCTTGGATGGCGCCTGTTCCCGAGAGAGCTACCACCAGCGCCAGAAGATCAAAGAGGAACGGGATCGTGACCGCAACGTAGAACCAATGCTCGTACTTGTGGATCTCATCAACAGTCAGATACTCATCCAGCTGATCATGAAACCGCTTCCATCCATGCCATGCCGCAGACAACCCCGAAGCTGCCATCATCACCGCAAGCAACGACGCATACGGCACCGATCGGAAGCAGTTGCTCAACCACCGACGTCCACCGCTCCCGCGCCTTGCATTCCGTCCCGAGCCCAATCGACCGTCCCCACCAACGCCGCCACCATCAACCCCTGCGTAACCCTCATCCTTGCCTCCCGCGCCCTTGTAGTATCCGTCCTCTCCCTCGACTCCTGCGTTGATCGACATGTGAGAGAAGAGTGCGATGCCTCACCCGTCATCGGTCAGTCTGGGCTCAACTCGCACATGCGAGTGCCCTCCCCACCCCTACGACAAGCGTCTCCTGGCCCATTTACTTCGATCGCAGGCCACAAACACGAGTAAAGAGCAAATCGGCGGCAGCATGTGTCGGTCCACAGTGTGGCCAGTGCTGATTGTTGGCGAGATACGGCCAGAGCGACTCGGAAAACGCGCAGTAGTGGACACCATCGCGGCAGTAGTCAGGATGGAGGCCATCAGTGATCGCCTCAAAGTCGACGAGTGCCCGTCTCGACTCGGGCAACCGACTGCTGACAATATCGATCGCCCGCTGGGAAAAGGCCTTGACCCGCGGATATGTGTTGTAAAACCGCGGCGTGGAAGACCGCGGCGAGCTCGACGTGTGCCGCGCCCGGTCGCGGACGCGGAATCCACTCCCGACCGCAGACTCAGCCGCCACCCTGCCAAGTGGCCGCTCCTCGTGCTGCATCTCGGCGTCGGCACCGAGGAGCCGGCCACCAAATATCTCCACATCGTACTTGTCCTTCTTGCCGGCTCGGATTGACGCGTCGCCCTCGGCTGTCGCCTTGTACCGCCGCACCGGCGTCGTGAACAGCACCAGCGTCCCTCCCCATCCGCGCTCCTCCAGCTTGTCGAGCAGCGTCGTCCACCGTTGCTCCCAGATCTCGAGCGTCTCTCGCATCGCGTCGTTCGCGCCCATGATCACAGCCAAAAACTCGGCCTCGTCGCGCGGGACTTGGCCCCGGAGCACCATCGGCTCCGTCACCATCAGCCCATGCCCAGAGAACCGCCGGCACCCGCCAGCCTCACCGGGCGGCGGGTTTCGCCCGGCAAACAGCGGATCCGCCCGCGTCATCATCGACGGATGCTGGTGGTACCGTCCGATCCCGACTCCGCGCTGCTCGCCACGCTCTAGCTTGTCCACCTCGAGCGAGACCACGTGCTGGAGCGCCAGGTTCGCCACATGCCCACCAATCGACTCGCCGAGTACATCAAGCGCCGTGTCCGCCATGCACTTGCTAAACTCAGTCGATGCTGTCCGCCCTACGGGACAGCCATTCACGTGATAGTACTGCAGCCCGAGCCGCGGAAAGTCCGGCGTCTCGCCGTCGATTGGCGGCAGCCACCATCCGAACCGCTCGTTCTCGCGAAAGCCACGCGCGCCCGTGCAGACCGGGTCGTCGCGGCTCCGCGCCTCCCATCCCTCCCACGCCATCACATGGAGAAGCCCCAGCGGCGAATCGTCGTCAATCGTCTCCAGCTTCACGTTAAAGCCAAACGGCCCGGCCTCGGGCAGCGCCTCGGGATTCGGAAACGCGAGCCGCTCCATCTCATCCGGCCGTGGATCTGCCATCCCGCTCCCGTCGACGTGAAGCAGCCGCATGTCGAGTCCGTACGACCCGGCGAGCGGCGGCAAGTACATCTTCACCACGTACCGATCGCAGTTCTTTGCGTCGGCCGTGATCGAGACTGGCGCAAACGACGCTCCAGTTCCGGCATGCTCCCACCGCATCGCCCACGAATCGCCGCATGTGTACGGCTTGCTTCCCGGCTGATCCTTCTCTACATGCGGCACGTCTTCGCTCTTGGCAAACACTCGCTCGACAACGGTAAACGCCAGCTCGATCGGACTTGCCACATCGCGCGACAGCTCCGCATATCTCTTTTCAAAGCACACCACGGCATCAAACAGCCCCGTCCGCACCTTGCCGCACCCAATCGTGTGATGGTTCCACTCCTTCCCATCCGCCACTGCCTTTGCCAACGCCGCCCCAGCTTCAGTTGCCTCTGCTGCTAGCACTTGCCGCCTCGCATCGCCACCTCCTCTTTCATCTCCGGCCAGACCATGACCCATTCCACCACCTCGACTGCTTTGATCAGCCACAATCCCGCTCATGTCATCGTTCTGCCTCTTCATCACCTTGCCCGTCCTTGCTGCCTCGCTCCCCGCCAACACACCGCCAAGGTCATCACACTCAGAGCAACCCACACTACCCACGCTACGCTACATACATGCCGCACTCTGCCCATGACCTCGAATCTGGCTCCAAGTCGGCCACCCTCGCAATCTCGCCGCTGTTGCGCGAGTCGCGTGTGGCGCGGCCGCAGTACAGTCGAGCGACGGCACGCCGGCGGGACAAGACCGCGACCCAAGCCAACTCTCCATTGTGACGATTGTGTTCAATCAATTCAACGTAGACAGTGCAATGCCTCCCGATCGCGAGCCACTAGCATCATCGTCGTCATACTCATCGTCACTGCTTGATACAGGCGATGAAGACGAGAACGCGCCAAACCGACTGGTGCCAGTCCAGGTCTGCGATGCACGTCCACGATGACTGGCGTTGTTGCTGCGGGTAGTGCTGGCGGCTTGCGATCGGCGCTTGAGTCCGCCTCCACTGCGCGCGGCTACTGCTGCGCCTGGTTCGGATGTCGGCATTGCCCCCCGCTCACCTGGCGCAGTTGTGGGCGAAGTTGTGGGCGGGCCCCATCCGCCGTAAATCGAGGACGAGCCGCCGCGTGTCAGACTACGACTGTCGACGGCCTCACTGACTGCCGCTGCAAGCTGCACGTTCTCGAGATCCGGCGCGTACCGCTTGACAAGATCGACAAAGACCGCATCTTGAGTTCCAAGCACCGCCGAGTCGCGGTCGCGGACGGCCGCCGACACGTGGTGCGTGTTGATCACCTCCTGCACCGCCATCGTCGCCACAAACACCACCGACGCCACAAGCATCACCATCGAGATCACAAGCACCACACTGTACGACTCGTGGTTCGGAAAGTCGTCCGCCCAGAACATCATGCCCAAAAAGATGAGCGTCGTTACTGTAGCGTTGAGGAACGACTCGACCCGGTTGTGCAGCGGCTGGTAGAACGGATCGTGCCGGATCTGGAACATGAGCGAGGAGAGGAAAATGCTCGCCAGCGCGAGGAAGAGCCACACCTCCAGATTCGAGAAGAACAGTGCGGCAGAGACAATCGCCAGCCGCTTTCCCAGCAGCACAAGCTCGTAGTAGTAGTAGTGTCGCCGGTACAGGTTGTAAATCGGCCCGAGCTTGAGAATCGTCCGCGGGTCGTCGAGCTCCGCCCGATGCCGCACAAGCGTCACCGCAAACAGTGTCGGCATCGCCACCACATACGCCACCACCGCCCCGGCCGCTACCGGCATATACTGCCACCACTCGGCGTCAAAGCAAGCCGTCTCCAGATCGGCGTCTAGGTACCACCCGCCGTTTGGGAGGAGCGTGCAGTCAAAGAAGATCAGTGTCGACGAGCAGAGCGGGATGTAGAAGAGCGGGCCAACCGTAAACACCAGCCGGCCCACCACTGCCCACGTCGAGATAGGCTCCATTGTCACCGGCGTCGCGAGACACCCGCAGATCCGGAACATGACCACAAGCACAACCGTCACCACAAAAAACAGCAGTGGGAGCAGAACGCCCATCACATACCGCGAGTAGAACGAGGAAATGCTGCATCCGGTCGCAAACAGCGACATGTCCACGTTGGCAACTCGCGAGTACAGCATCGTCTTCTCCAGAAGCGGCGGCCAGTTGAACGGTGCAGAGCCCACAATGTTGATGATCTGCAGGTAGATAAGGAGGACAGAGAGCGAGTGCGGAACAACCTTGGTCCGCTTGCCAAACGTCGTCGCTTCGCCCGCGCCATCGCCCTCGAGCGTCGACGCCATCGTGCTCTCGCTCGCCACAAACTGCCGATACGTCCACCACGCGAGCAGGACAGCAGCCACCGCGCCAGCAACCACACTGCCAAAGAGGACAAAAACAAGGTTCGACGAGCCGGTCGGGCAGCTCGAGCACCCGCCAAGTGAGTTGCGAAAGTATCCCTCTGCGCAGTCCTTGCACATGTAGCTGCCATCCAGATACCCGCCGCTGCACACGCCGCCGGCCAAACACGCTTCCTTGATCACACACTTGTGGAACGCCCCGTCCGTCACAGCGCCCGTCGGGAACCAGCCTTCACGCGCCACAGGCAGTTCCACCCCACCTGGGCAACTTGCCCCGTCCGGACACGCCGCGCACGCCACGTCCTGGCGCTGTAGCGGCGTCCAATATCCGTCACGGCACTCGCATGCTCCCGGCACGCGCGCTTCGTCGTACAACCGGTCGGTCCCGGCCGGACACACCTGACACACTCCATTGATTGCCACCGCGTCGCCACCACAGGTCACCTCGGGCTGGCATGCCGCCGCCGAAGTCTCGTTCGAAAACGTAAGGCCGAGGCAGATCGAGCACACCAGCGGGTCAGGGAACGTTGCCGTCGCGCCATAGCCCGCCTCACATGCCCCAATCCGCACCCTTCCGTCCACATACACACTCGGGTTGGTGCCGAGAAAGACCCCGACCCGCAACATTGCGTCTGTTCCCAGATCGGCTGCGCTCCGTGCCGCCACCGCGCCGTCGGCCAGCGACATGCCGCCAAGCGCCGCCGAAAACGCGCTCCCGGCCAGGAGCTCGTTGACCACAAACGAGCCGCCGTTGGTCACAGACAGTGATGCCTTGGTTAGCGGATCGAGCACCGGGTTACCAAAGCTGTCGGTGAACGCCACGGCTCCACTGCCAAACGCCAGTCCGGACATCGCACTGCTCGGCAGCGCAGTTATCCAGTGCGCCGCGGTCGGCGGCGTCGCCAGCCGCGCGTTGAACCCCCGCGTCACAGTCGCTGTGTGCCCGGCCTCGCTGCCGACAACCAGCCACCTAGACTCGTAGATCGAGCAAAAGAAACAAAACCCGCCTGCGTTTTCCGCCCTCGATGCCCCCGTCAGGATCGCCTGCTGCAAGTCGAGCACTCCGTTGCACACAAACGCTGCACCGCCGTACATGGCCGAGAGCCTGTCGCCAAACGTACCGTCGCTCATGGTGAACGACGCCCCAAGCGTGCCGACCTCGGTGGCGATGCCGGACCCGCCCAGAGTCTGTGGCAGCACGTCCTTGGTCGCCACCGCCACTCCGCCGCCGTACGCTGCCGTCGAGTTGACAATCCGCGACAAGGTGCCCGACAGTGTCACCACCAGCGTCGATGGGCCCACAATCGACACTGCTCCGCCGCCACCATTGCTCGCGCTGCAGCCATCAAACTCGACGTTGTGCATGACCACACGTGTCGTCAGCGCCGCCACTTCAAGGCACCCTCCCGAGCCGGTAGCCACCGAGTTACCGGAAAAGGTGACGTTGGTCATGGCCACAACCATCGACGAGCCGTCCAAGATCGACACTGCGCCGCCGCCCTCTTGAACGCCGACTGTGTCGGCCACGACGTTGCTCGCAAAGAGCACGTCTGTAAACGTGAGCTTGACGCTGCCACCCTGGGCCCCAACAGCTCCGCCGGCCGCGCCGGCGGTGTTGTCGCGAAAGACAACACCCGAGGCCACAAACGAGCCACCATCGACAACCGCCACAGCGCCGCCGATCCCAGAGTGCGCGTGAAAGGTCAACGCGTCTGCAGACGAGCACCCTCTCACCTCAAGATTGTGCAACTCGAGGTGGGCGCCCAAGCCCTCGACTCGAATCCCGGTCGACCCTTCCTTGATGTCGGGCAAGGTCGACGATCGCATGCCGCGGATGTCAATGCCGGCCACCACAGCCCGGACGCCGGCGCTGATGACAAACAGTTGCCCGCCGCTCTGGCCGCAGTCGATCGCCATTCCGCCGGGATGGCCCGGTGCAAGCCTCATATTGAACGAGCCGCGGACCCGCAGCGGTCCGTGCGTCGTGTGGCATCGGGTAAACGGCGCCGTCACCCGCGCCGGGACCTGGAGCCAGCGCCGAGTCACTCCCACACACCCAGACGTCCGCGCCAGCGCCGCAGAGAGGCAAGCGACACTCGAGACCACGCCGCCGCACTCGGCGTGGTCAAACGAGAGCACGTTCGCCGCGTTGCGCCCGGCGCCCACCTCCAGCCGTGCTACGCTCACGTGGTACAGCGTGTTGTCGTCCACAAACATGACATCGCTCACGCCATCGCCGTTGACATCGTGCGCCCGTCCACTGTGGACACTCGTCAGGCCCTGCGCCACGACATGGATGCTGGCACCAAGCCCTGTTCGCGGCGCGTTGATCCACCAGTACGCTGCCGTCGCTAGCGAGACAACCACATGACTCCGCCGTTCGCCGGTCTCGTCGTGGAGTGCGAGTGAGACCACAGGGCTCGGCGTCGCGTGACTCGAAACAGGGCCGGGGAACGCTCCGGCTACGTTGGCCGACCAGGAAAAGCTCGCGCCCGCGGCGTGCCACACCAGGTCGAGCGCGTCGTCGCCATTG
The DNA here is from genome assembly GCF_000142905.1 of Thecamonas trahens ATCC 50062. Classification (NCBI taxonomy): domain Eukaryota; order Apusomonadida; family Apusomonadidae; genus Thecamonas; species Thecamonas trahens. The sequence goes on along the minus strand of NW_013657666.1, from coordinate 545,075 downwards.
ATGTGAGCGAGCGCCACAAACGCCACACCAGCTTCGCCGGTGACCAGAGCTGATGCCGTCGCCGCAAACACGCCAGGGCTCGTCTGTGCCGCAGCGTAAATAGTACCTCCTGCTGCATCGGCAAAGACAACGTCGTCGTCGCCGTCACTGTCAACGTCGGCGACACAGACGTGTGCGATGGTGCCGGTGGCCGCCGGCAGCAGCTGCGGCGTAAGCAAGTTGCCGCTCCCATCGTTGAGTGCCACGCCGATGCGAGCCGCGTTCCACGCGAGCACGTCCACCATGTCGTCACCGTTGAGGTTGGCGAGGATCATGGCGTTCGGCACAGCGCCCGAGCCAAGGACATCGCTCGCGGCGCGCGCTGCAGCGCCAAACTGCCCGCGGCCTTCTGAGACCACAAACGTGACGTTGCCATCGGCGAGGCAAGCCACAATGTCGAGCGCTGCGTCGCCGGTCATGTCTGCCACTGCAACGCTCACAATCGTGCCCGGCACAAACGTAGCCAGAGGCGCTGCTGCTGCTGCCAAGCCGCCCGACGCGTCGGCAACAGCCCAGGTGATCACGCCGGCGACTGCGTCACCAACAACAACGTCAACATCGCCGTCGCCGTCCAAATCGCCTAGTGCCCACATCGAGACACGCGAGACGGCATTGTCAAGCGCAACCTCAACCGGCAGCTGCGAGAACGGAGCGACAGGCAGGAGTTCGACAACTCGGATCGTTGGCTCGCCGCTGACGCCAAACGCCGCAAATATGAGGTCCGTGAAGCCGTCCGAGTTGGCATCGCCCGCGGCCACGTTCTCGGCGCGCCGCGCTGTGTAAAACGCTTCGCGCAGGAAAGGCCCCGTGACCGGAGTGCCCTCAACAAGGGAGATTTTGGAGTAGAGAACAGGAAAGGCGTCGACCTCGCACGAAATGACGTCGTCAACGCCGTTGCCGTCGGCGTCAAACGGCAGGACCATGCCAACCTGGCGGCCGTTGGCCGGCGAGGTGAGGATGACCGACGAAAACACGCCGTTGCCGGTGTTCTCGTGGTATGCAATGGCCAACTCGGTCTTGATCGAGCCGGGCGCTACCACCAGATCCAGATCACCGTCGGCATCCAAGTCGATGAGCGCCAGCCCGCGTGCTGCGTACGCTGTCGGAAACATCCGCACGTCGGCGGCGGTGTATGACGTAGAGCCCGGGCTTAGCACAATGGCCACAACCTGCGAGAGTGCCAGCGAGGCCACCACGTCCGGAAACCCGTCATTGTTGAGGTCTGCCCATGCCATGCCTAGCGGTGCAACACCCAGAATCGGCGGCACAATGACGTTGGGCGACCACGTCGTGCCGTCTCCCGCATCGTTTGCGTACCAAATCACCAGGGCGTCGGTCGGGTCGGCCACAATCAGGTCCAGATCCCCGTCGAGGTCCATGTCGACCGTCAGAATAGACTCTGAGGCAGTTGCCGCGCCAGCAATATGCCCTGACGTACTGCCCAGCGGCGGATCCCAGCTTCCGACCGATCCTGGAGCGAGGAAGACCGAAATGACGCCGGGCGATGAGATGACGACGTCCAGCACACCATCACCATTAAAGTCAGCCGAGACTGGAAGCAAGCAGGGTGACGACATGAGCATAGACCGGGTAAAAGACAAGCCCGGGCCACCGATGTAGAGTTCGCCCAGCAAGGGCATGGAGGTATTCGAATTGCACCACACAATGTCCATGTAGGAATCATCATTGAAGTCGCCCACCGCGAGCAAATGGCCATCATGATGATCACCCACATCCACCACAACATCCGAGTCTGGCACATTATACGTTGAGCAAGTAGCAGCAGATACTCTTGCAACATCATTGCCCATCATCATCAACATCACCATCATAGTCATCATCATACTGCTCGTCATCACCATCATCAGTGGAACGTTCTTAATGACCCACGCCGACGAACTGCCGCCCATCTCCCGCATTTGCACTCGGCCGATACTCCTAGCCATAGACTCGCGTAACAAGAGAGACCGTTTCTGAACAAGAGGGACGAATGATGGGCTTGGTGATAGAGAGATAAGCTGGTCGTGGTGTGGGTTGGATGAGAGTGAGATGGTGTTCAAAGTCGGTAGCTGCGGATACAGGAGCAGCTCGGTCGGTGGTTCCTCGTTGGTGTGCGCGTGGGAGGAGACCTCGAACAATCGATAAGTATGATTGCCAGTCAATATGACTGTGATCTCGATATGAGGGATAGCAGGGGGGTACCACGAGACAGAAACGCTGGGCCACTTATGTCTTGATGAGTATCCTTGAATCCTGCCGGCTTCGCAGCTTGGTCTAATGTCCACGTGGGTAACACCGACTATCTACGCCACGGCAAAACGATGATGGCAAGCCCACCCCACCCCCTCCCCCTATCCCACTCCTTGTCCCAGATCCCACCACTATATCATGTCGATAACATTCCCCTCCCCCTCCTTCCCCATATCATCCCTCCCCTATGCCATGGCTACCATCACCACGCCTCCGATGCAAGACTCCCGTCATGTCGGTCATCCTCCCAACTGAAAGCGCATGCCGCCGTTTGGCGCCACCACAGACACCCGCCACGCCAACCACAACCACACCCACAACCACAACCACACACACCTCACCACCACCACTACCACCACCACTACCACCACCACACACACACACACACACACACACACACACACACACACACACACACACACCTTTGCTATGTCACATTCTGGACGGACGTCCCGCTTCGACCTCTCCACTCACGCCTCTCCACAGCCTCCGCAACCATGGCCAGACTCTAGTCAGACAACAAGACAGAACGAGATCATGGTCGTGGTCATGGTCACAGTGGAGGTATGGACCTCTCTCGTCAACTATGGTCAGACTCGATGGAGGCTTCGGCTACGTTGCCACATGCTTCATCTGCAGCTTACTCGTCGTCAATGCCTCGTCAGCATCTATCTTTGAACTCATCTGCCTCTGCCTCTGCCTCGACCACTCAGCGCAACGTCCGTGATGAACTCGTCCGTGCTAACCGCTCGCTGGAGCAGGTCATCGCTCAGTATGCTGCAGAGGTCGATCGTCGCAAGGAGGCTCAGTGTCAAGTGCTCGAGGCTCAAGAGGCTGCGCGGTACGAGGCCACTCGCGCAAAGCTGCTGCAGGTCGAGTTGACAAAGACCCGCATCATGCTGGCAGAGGTTGTCGACGAGTACGTGTCGTCCGCCGAAGAGCGCTCGCGGCTCGCCAGCAAGCACGGCGAGGACGTGCTTCGCTCGGCAGAAGAGTCGATTGACGCACTGCCCCCCGCGTCGCAGCCGCCGGCCAACGACGGCCCAGAGTCAGCTCCGGGCTATGCGCATGCCCGAAAGGTCCAGGTTCTGGAGGAGCTCCTGGCCAAGGCCGACGACGAGGTCTTCCAGCTCCGTGACGAGGCTGCCGCGCTGAAGACCGAGGCTCAGACGCTCCGTGCCGAGCTGGCGGCCGCCCGTTCGGCCGGCTCCGAGGCCTCGGCCCGGGTCGAGGCCGACGACGCCGCTCTCGCCGACGTCGGCGCTAAGCTCGCCGCGTCCGAAGCAGAGCGCGAGAGCCTCGAGGCCGACCTGGCCACGCTGCAGGCCACGCTTGAACAGACCCGGGCGTCCAGCGTGGGTCAGGCGTCAGCCCTGCAGGACCATGTGGCGTCTCTCGAGGACCAGCTGGCCGTCGCCCTGGCCGAGCGCGCCGAGTTGGCCGCCGAGATCAAGCGGCAGACCGAGCAGCTGCGCGAGCGGGACACACTTGCGGCCAAACTCGACGCCGCCTCCGCCGCTGTCGCCCAGGCTACCGCCGACCGGGATGCCACCCGTGCCCGCTATGAGACGGCACTTACCGACGCGGCCGCCGAGGCATCGTCGACTGCAGCAACACTCGCCGCGCTCGAGAACGAGATCTCCCAACTCACCACTCTCAACGAGGAGCTCACACGCGACAACTCGCAGCTCACGGTGTTTGTGCTCGAAGGCGAGCAAGCCAAAACTAAGCTTGACCACGCGCTGTCGCAAATGGACAACCTTGAGGCCGATCTCGAGCTTGTGACCTCCAAGCTCGAAGAGACTCGCCAGGCCGGTCGCGCCCGCGAGGACACGCTCCAAGAGATGGTCGACTCGCAGCGGGTCGAGATTGCCGAGCTCCGCGCCATCATTGCCGCCACCCGCGCGGACAACAGCGACTCCGACCGCCCAGCGTCGCCGACTACCTCGCAGCTCCGCGACGAGCTCCGCCAGACCAAGGAGCAGGCCGCTGTGCTTGCCGCCGAGCGCGATGCACTCGTGAGCGCCAAGGTCGCGCCAGAGTCGTCGTCGGCACTCCTCGCCACCCTCGAGTCAGCGCTCACCGAAAAGGCCGAGCTTGCTGTCCGCGTCCGTGCCCTCGAAGACGAAGTCTCCGAGCTCACCGCCCGAAACAATGCACTCGAGACTATGTCGCTCCGTGATCAGGAGGCGCTTGTTCGCGAGACCGTTCGCGCCGAGGACGCTCTGGCCCGCGCGTCGTCTGCGACGCCGTCGCCAGTCTCTGCCCCGGCATGCTCCATCCCGGACCACGCCTCGCTCGTCACTTCGCTCACTGACACCCAGCGCACTCTCAAAGAGCTTGAGCTTCGGTACGTCGAGCTTGTTACCGAGCACAATGCTCTGGTCAGCGCCGATGCCGTGGTCATTGCCGAGTACGATGCGCTCAAGGCTGACCACGACGCGCTCGTCGCCCGCAACCAGTCTCTTCTCCGCGAGCGTGTGTCGCCACCAGCCGTGCTTCAGGCCCGCTCTTCACTCGAGTCGCTGGCGTCGATGGAGGACCTGCCATCCACGCCACGGCCCACGAGTCCGAGGACAAGGGTTCCGTCTTTGAGCCGCTACCTGCTGTGCCCACCGATTCGGCCGCAACCGCACCCGCCGCTTCTTTCTCCCCAGACACCGGCTCTGCATCGGCTCGTTCAACTCGACTGGAGGAGACACATGCCACCATCGAGAGTCTCCTTGACGAAATCCAGACCCTCACCGCTGAGCGCGACGCTGCCATTGCCGAGCGCGACGCTGCCGTCGCTGAGCGCGACGCTGCATCACGCGACTCGAGCAAGCTCGCTGCCATAGCCGCAGAGCTTGCAGAGCGCGATGCGGCCTATGCTGTGTCGCGTGACGAGGTTGATGACCTCCGCCGCCGGCTCCGTGCCGCCCAGGACCGCGCCGCCGCCGCAGAGGATCTTCTTGCCCGCCCTGAGCACCGCATGCTCGCACCGCGCAACGACGCGCCCATCACTATGGTTGTCACCGATCCGCCACGCAAAAGCTCCAAGTCGCCCGAAGCAGATGCTCATGCAACCGAGGTCGCCAAGCTCCGAGCCCGTCTCCGCGAGCAGTCGGAAGATCACATCGCCGAAACCCTCCAGTACTCGGAGCAGATCTCGCAGCTCCGCAACGAGCTCGCCGAGCTCCATCGCGAGCTGGCGGCGGCCCGCGCTGGGCCAACGCTGGAAGAGTACGAGGTGCTGGCCGAGGATCTCAAGGCTCTACAGGCAGACCACGTGTCTCTCGAGGCCGAGCACGCTCAGCTGGTCGAAACCAACGCTCAGCTCGCGTCGGTCGCTGCAAACACTGCTGCTGCCGAGGCCGCCGAGGCCGCCGCCGAGCAGCAAATGGCCGCCGTCGCCGATGCCGTCACTACTGCGGGCACCACCGTCGACGCGCTCTCGACGCGCATCGCCGAGCTCGAGGAAAAGGTCCGCGCCGAGACCTCCCGCGCTGCCGACCTGCAAACTGAGCTCATCACCGCCAGGGCGTCGGAGCGCGGGCTTCGCGACCAGGTCGCCGCCCTTCAGACCGATGCGGCGTCGGCAGCCCATGACGCCTCTTCCCACTCGGCCGAGACCGCACAGACCATTGCTTCGCTTCAGGAGCAAGTCCAGTGGCTTACCGATCAGAACACCGAGCTCGAAGCCTCACTCACCGCGTACCAGGACCAGGTCGAGGCCTACGCCCAGCAGATCCAAGACGAGTTTGCCCGAGAGACAGAATCGACCGCGGCTCTCAAGAACGAGAACTCCCGTCTCAAGACTGAGCTCATCGCTACCGAGGCGCGAGTGGCGCAGCTTGGCGACGCCATGTCTGCGCTCGAGACCCAGCTCCGGTCGACGACCCTCCCACCGGGCTCGGAGGCGTCGGCGCTGCAGGAAAAGTTGGTTGAGGCCTACCGCGAGCTCGCGCTCGAGCAAGGCTCCAACTCGGGCTCGCGCGCTGCCAAGGATTTGCTGGCGGAGCAAGTGGCCTCGCTGCAGGCTGACCTTGCCGCCGAGCGCGCCGCTCGCCAGGCTGCTGAGCAGGCCGCGGCCCACGAGGAGAGCCAAGCCCAGCAGGCTGCCAAGCGGCTCGACACAGTCACCGCCAAGATCGACAACATCCACGCAGAGCGTGAAAAGGCTTCCCGCCGCGTCGTCGAGCTTGAGGTCAAGGTCGCGCAGCTCGAGGCCGACGCCGCACACGCACACCGCGAGCATGCGGTTGCGCAAGCGGTTGTCTCAGAAGTCCGAACCGCCAACGCCATGCTCTCCGAGTCGCTCAAGGACGCGCTCCGCGCCTCGGGGCCCGAGGCGGCGACTCAACAGTCCGCGCCTGCCAACCTCATCGGCCACATAGAGTCGGAGCTGCGCCAGATCGCAGCCGACAAGGACTCGCTCGAGTCGGCGTCAGCCAATCAGATCCGCCTCCTCGAGGCCAAGGCGCTTGCGCTCGAAGAGCAGGTTCTCGGGCTTCGGGCCGAGCGCGACGCTGCGCTCGCCGACAGTGCCGCCGTTGCCGAGGCTGCTGCCGAGCGCGATGCTGCCCTTGCCTCGCTGGCGTCGGCCGAGGCCGAGATGGCATCGGCCGCCGCCGCTGCCGCTGAGGCCGACGCCCGCGCTGCTCGTCTCGAGGCTGCTGCTGCCCGAGCCGTAGAGCTCGAGGTCGAGCTCTCAGAAGAGGCCAGGCGTAACGCGTCGCTGCAAGAGTCGGTCAATGACCTTGCGGAAAGCTGGCAGCAACCCACGCGGCGCTCTCAGAGTCTGCGCAGGCCACGAGCCAGCGCGCATCGGTCGAGGCGTCGGCGTCGGCAAACCAGGCTGCGCTCGTGAGCTCACTCCGCGACGAGCTTGATCTTGCGCGCAAGACCATCGACGTGCTCGAGGGCAAGGTCCGCGCCGCTGAGCGGGGCGCGACCAAGACCGCCGAGCTCGCTGCTGAAAACGAGCAGCTCGAAGACCGGATCAACGAGCTCGGTCGCACACTCACCAACCTCGAGGACGAAAACAGCGTGCTTGAGGAGCAGCTGCGCGCTCAGATCAAGGCGCTGGAGAGTGCACGTGCGGTGCAGGGCAAGATGGAAGCGACGCTCCTAGCAGAGAACAACACGCTCCGGGAAGCCGCTGACGAGGCTGAGGCCAAGGCCCGCGCTGCAGCCGAGGCCAAGGCCGACGTCGACGCCGCCCTTGCCGCGCTCGAGTCCGAGTGCCTCACCCTCCGGTCGGCGGTCCAAGACTACAAGGACCGGGCCAACTCGAACCAGGAGATTCTCGACGCCATGATGGCCGACCCGCCGGGCGCCAAGGAGCTTGCCGCGGCGCTGGCCGACAAGGACGAGCTGGCGGACAAGCTGGCAACGCTTGGCGTCGACAACGCCACGCTCCGCGCCACCGCCGAGGAGCTCGAGCGCAAGGTTGCCACGCTGCAGCGACTGCTGCGCGACACCGAGGCCCACGGTCGCGACACCCAGGCCGACCTGCAGGCTGCGCTGGAGACTGCCCGTGGCGACGCCGCCGCCAACGCCAAGCGGCTGGCCAACGCCCAGCACGAGGCACAGACGGCGAGCGACGAGGCCGATGCCCTCCGCCACGCCCTCGCCACTGCACGCAAGCGGCTCAACCAGGCCAGTGCCCGCGCCGATGCTGCCGAGCAGGAGGCACTGGATGCGGCGTCAGATGCACGCAAGTCGGCCGCTGCCGCTGCTGCTGCATCGGAAGACTGTGCTGCCGCAGAGGCCAAGGTGGTGGCGGCCAAAGCCCGCGCCCAGCGCGATGCTGCCGAGGCTGTCGCCGACCTCGAGGCGCTCCGTGAGCGGCTGCGGAGCGTCGAAACCGATGCGGCGCTGCACCGTGAGGCTGCTGCGGCCGCCGAGCGATCGGCTCAGCGGCGCATTGCTGATCTGACCGCGCGCCTGGATGCCGCGACAGCGTCCGAGGACCTTTCCGGACTGGTAACCGAGATGGAGGCGGAGCTTGCAGCTCGCGATCGCGAGATTGCGCGGCTCAACGCTGCGCTCGTAGCCGCCGAACAGGCCTCGCTCTCGGCCGCGCAGCATGTTGTAGAGGCTAATCTGGCTGCCCGCTCGCCGACCACGCCCGAGGTCGCCAGCTCCCGCCGCGCAGACCGACTGCAGCGCGAGCTTGATGCGCTCTCGCTCGACTACGAGGCCGCGTGCGGCGAGCTGGCGTCCAAGTCCAAGGAGCTGCGCCGGGTCAAGGAAGCTGCGGCTGTCGGCGACAGTTATGACGCCGAAGCCAACGCCGCGCTCCGCCGCGAGCTGACTGAGCTCCGTCGCGCCTCGGACGACCGCCTCGCCCGCCTCCGCGACGCTCACGATCAGGAAGTAACTGCACTCGAAGCCGAGCTCGACGAGCTCCGCACTCAGCTCCGCGCCAAGAACCGTGCCGCTGCGTTGGACGCCTCGGTCGACGCGGAGACCGCAGCATATGTGGCCGACCTCGAGGCGACGGTCGACATCCTGCGTGCCGAGAACCGCACCCAAGCCCGCACTGCCCGCGTTGTCCAGGACAATGGCGACCGTGATAGTAGTGCGCGGGTGGCTGAGCTAGAGGCCACCGTCGAGAGCCTGCGCGCAAAGCTTGTGTTGCAGCCGCAGCAGTCGCCGCAGACCTCGGATGCCGGAACATACGTGGCCGAGCTGGAGGCAACTGTTGAGAGCCTGCGCGCAGAGCTCGAGTTGCACCCGCCTTCCCTCGCCACCAACGAGTCGAGCCGCGTGAATCAGCTCGAGGCGGTCATCGTGGAGCTGCGGGAGGCGCTGGCCGCCTCGACAGACTCACCGCAGTCGCTTGCGGTGACGGAGCAACTCCGCGCCGAGCTGCGAGAGGCCAAGGTCCTCAACGCAGAACTGCGCGACGACCTCGATCATGTCCGCGACATGCTGCGCCGGGCCAAGGAGCGGCAGGCTGCCCGGGGTCCGCCGCTCAGCAGCGAGACCGGCAGCGAGAGCGAGGCTGATCCCGACTCGCCCAACCTCTCCTACACCGCCGAAGTCTCTGGCGCCGAGCGCAGCCACCGCGGAAGCAAATTCGTGGCGCTGCAGGAAGAGCTCGCGCAGACCCGGGCCGAGCTCGAGTCGACGCGGCAGAGCCTCGACATCGCCCACGTCAACCTCGCGCGGGTCCAGGCCGACAGCAAGGTTGAGGTGCAGGCCTTGGAGCAGGCCCTCGATGCGGCGCAGAGCCGGCTCGCGGCAGTGTTTGACGAGCTGGACGCCGCGCGGGCCGCCGCCGACTCGGCTGTCGCCCAATCACAGCATCGCGAGGCCGAGTCTGCATCGGCCAACGCCGAGCGCGCCGCGGCCTTTGTCAACGTCCGCGAGGAGAACGCCGAGCTCCAGCTGATGGTGGTTCGGGTCCAGGTCGAGATGGAGCGGTACGCGACAGAGATCGAAAAGGCGCTGATGGCTGTCGTTGAGACCTGGCGGGTCCACGTCGCGCCGGACGCGCTCGCTCGCTGCCTCTCAGACTCGCAGTCGCGGCTCCGCGCCTTTTTCCGCGAGCGCGAACCGATGATCCGTCTCCTCGACAGCCTCTACTCCAAGACCGGTCACATCCACGACATGCTCAATGCGGTCATCGACGTCGAGGAGCTCTGATACCACCCGCGAGTGTAAACAGACAAAAATGCAGCAACAAGAGAGAGAAGAAGATGATATGTTCAACCCGAGACAAAGAGACTAAGACAAAGAGAAAGAGGAAGGCAGCGACCACCACATCGCAGCCATCATAAGTATCCCCCCCCCACACACACACACACATACACACGGATTGAAATCACACCAAACCGACGAGTCGCCACCCGACGCGCCAAATCCGCCGAGTGGCCACCGACCACAGTGCGCGCCAACCGTCACCACCCCACCACTCCCCCCCTCCCTCCCCTCACACACACATCACCACCATTACCACCACCACCACCAACTCTCTACATACACATACACACACAGAGAGACACACACACATATAGACGTACTCTAAGGGGAGAGGGCATGTCGGCGTCTGTCCTGGAACGACTTGCGTCGACTTCATCTTCCCGTATGGCCATTGGCAAAGCAAGCACCGGTGGCTCTGGCAATGGCTTTGGCTCTGGCAATGGCTCTGGCAATGGCCCTGGCTCTGGCTCTGGCAATGGCTCCGGAAATGGCTCTGGAAATGGCTCTGGTATTGGTGGTGATTGTCATAATCATGATTGTGAGGTTGTCAAACGACAGCTTCGTGTGGCATTGTCTGCCAGAGATGGTTATGCGGGAAGAGTGGCTCTGTTGGAGGCTCAGAATGCAGAGTTGGAGGAAGAGAATGCAAGGCTCTCGGCAGAGAATCAACGGTTGGTTTTGGAGAACGAGAAGCTGATCAAAGAGAATCACAACAACTTGATCATGTCCTCATCAACAACGTCATCATCAACAACAACAACGGCAAAGGCTACAGCAGCGACCGCGGCTGGAAATAGTGCTTCGCCAAATGCAGAGACGGTTATGTCAGGCCACAGCAGTGGTCTTGATGGTGGTGTCGGCATCGTCAATGCGCTCAATGAGAAGATCGACTTGCTGGAGAGCCTCCTTCGCAAGCATCATATCGACATTCCTGTGGCAGTGAGTGTCTCCGCTTCGCTCCGCTCGGATGAGCTTGCTGCTTTGCCTCAGGATGCGCAAGATGTCGGCCCTGCGGCGTCTTTGAGACTCTCCAAGCTCCGTGAGTCTGCCGCGCCTGGTGTCGTCGCTGACGAGGCCACTCTTCATCGCCTGCGCAAGCAGCTGGCAAGGGCGTGGTCCGCAAACGAGGAGCTCCAGGCAAAGCTCGCCGCTACGGAGGCTGATCTCTTCAAGGAGCGCCAGGTCCTCGAGACTGAGCGGGTCAAGCTCGCTTACGCCACCGCCAGCGTCAACGCTGCAACCGCCGCCGGCACGGCCGCCGCAGACTCGCCTACTGTGCCGCCACCGCCGCAGGCGCAAGCGCAAGCACCGTCCACACCAGACCATGTCGTCGTTGCCGAGCTCCGCGCTCTGCTCAAAGACTCGCAGGCCGAGCTTGCCCAGGCCCGCGCCGAGTCGGCGGAGCTCGCTCTCAAGCTCTCGACCGCTACCGCATCCTGGAACTCTTACATCCGCCACGAGCTCGGGGCCGCCGAGGAGGCGCTCGACGAGCTCAACGCTTCCCAGGTCCAGCTCCAGGCTGAGCTCGCTGAGGAGACTGCGTCGGGTACCGAACTAACCTCTATCCTCTCGGCTGAGCTGGCAGAGACCACCCAGCAGCTCGCTCAGCTCGGCACCGCCCACGCCGACGCTGTCGCGCAGCTCGAGTCCAGCCAGGCCGAGCTCGCCTCGCTCCGCGAAGAGCTCGCCTCGGTCATCGCCATCGCCCGCAAGTATGCCGGTGGCAAACGCAAGGTCTCGGCAGCCCTCAAAGAGTCCAGAGCTGCCAACGACTCGCTCGTTGCAGAGCTCAAGGCCGCAAGGACCCGACTCGCCCACCTTGAAGCCGAGCTCGGTGACGCCGATGCTGTCGCCTCGGCCGCCCGCTCCGCCGCAGACCGCGACGCTGTCCTTGTGGCCGATGCTGCAGAGATGAAGCGCATGTACGGTCCGCTCCAAGCCGCGCTCGACTCCCGCGCCAAGGATCTTGCCGCCGCAAACGAAGCGCTTGCCGTCGCGGACGCTCGCATCGCTGCCCTCGACTCGGACGCCGCAAAGCGTGAGCTTGCCATCCTTGAGCTGGAGAAGGCCAACCACTCGCTTGAGCTCCTCTACTCGTCCATCAAGAACGAGCTCTCCGCCACCAAGCTCCAGCTCGCCGAAGCCCAAGAGACCGCCGCCGCCCGCGATGCCGCTGCCGCAGACGCCGTCGCCGCCGCAGACGCAAAGATCGCAGACCTCTCCGCCCAGCTCACCTCGGTGCTCGACGACGCCACCGCCGAGTTCAAGGACCGCACCACCGCGCTACAGGGCGCCGCAGATGCGGCCGCAGTCCGCGCCGCCGCCGCATCCGCCGCCAACGATGACCTCCGCGACCAGCTGGAAGCCTCCAACGACCAGCTCGCCGCCGCCCTCGCCGCCCTCACCACGCTCGAGTCGCAGTGCCTCCAGCTCGCTTCACCCATGGATGACGCCGTCCACACCCTCAAGTCGCAGCTCGCCACCGCCCACACGGCCCAGGCCGCCGCCTCTTCACGAGTCGCGCACCTCCTTGCTGAGCGCAAGTCGGCCGCTGCTGCCCTCGAGGACGCACTCGACGCCAACGCCCAGCTAGAGGCCGCCGCCGCCGCCGCCGTTGCCGCCACCGCCGCCCACGAGCGGGACCTCGCCACCATCCGTGCCGACCTTGCCGCTGCCAAGCACTCCCTTGCCTCCGTGGAGGACGACAAGACCAAGCTCGGTGCCCTCAATGCTCAGCTTTCAGCCGATCTTCGCGCAGAGCAGTCGGCGCTGGCTGCCGAGAAAAATGAGGTTGCCCTCGCCACCGCCGCCCTCCGCGCCGCAAAGGACGATGCTGCCTCGCTACGCGCAGAGCTCGATGCCGCAAAGGCCGACGCTGCCGCAAAGGCCGCCGATGCAGCCTCGGCACACGCCGCGCTTGCCCGCGCAGAAGCCGCGCTCTCGGTCGCCGAAGCCGGGCAATCCTCGCTCTCGTCACAGGTCGCCGACCTCTCGCCGCTCCGCACACAGCTAGAGTCGGCCATCATGCGCGCTACCTCGGCCGAGGCTGAGCTCGCCGCTCTCCGTGCCAGCTCGGCGGCGCGGCCCTCTGTCCCTGCCACTGCTCTCGATGACGTCCACGCCGAGCTCGCCGCTCTCACCAAGAAGCATGCCCTCCTCCGCGCCCGTCTTGCCTCTGCAGACGATGCCGCCGCCGCAAAGGACGCGGAGCTTGCCGCGCTCCAGGCCGACTGCACCGCTCTCCGCAACGCGCTCCGGGCCGCCCCTTCGCACCCGCCCGACTCGCCGGCTGCTGACGCCTGGAAGGCCCGCGTCGAGTCACTCGAGCGCCGCGTCGCCCGCCCGCCCTCGCCCTCGCCGAGAACTGCGGCCTCGACCTCGGCCTCGGCCTCGGCACACTCCTCGCTCCTTGACGCTGCCAACGATCGCATCGCCTCGCTGCAGGAGATGCTCGCAGACACACAAGCAACCGCCGCTCGTGTTCCCGAGCTCGAGGCCGAGGTCGAGCGCCTCACCCGCTGGGCAGACACGCTCTCGTCCGAAAAGATGGGCCTCGTCTCCTCGCTCCACGATGCCCAGGAGCGCACCCGAGCCGCTGAGGCTCAGGCAGGTGCCGCTCTCCTCGCCGTCGAGGCAACCGAGGCCGCGCTCCCACGCGTCCTCGCCCTCCTCGCTCCAGACGCCGTTCTGCCTGACCCAGTGCCGGCACAGGCCGAGCTCGCGCTCCGCACAGGCGGCATCCAGCGCCTTCTCTCTTCGCTCTCCATTGCTGCCGAGTCGGCGTCATACAACCTGACCCAGGCGAACGACGCTGTCGACCGCCTCTCCAAGCAGCTCGCAGAGTCCAAGACCGTCGTCGCCGACCTCACCCTAGCCGCCGCCTCCTCGCGCTCCGCTCTCACCCAGACCTCGGCCGACAACGACGCCATCCTCTCTGACTCCGCGAGGCCCGGTCTTCCGTCGAGCTCGCCGGCCATTCGCGCTCACAGATCCTCGCAGAGTCACAGGCTCTGGCTGCCCAGAACTCGATGGTCCTTGAGGAGCTAGACGCCCGCAACGCTGAGCTCTCCGTTCTCGATGGCCAGCGCCAGTCGGTCTTTGAAGAGCTCGATCGCCTGCTACAGACCTGTGATGACCTCTCGCGCATGTAAACTTGTGTTGTAGTATACGTAGTACCCCCGGTTGAGCTGTGTTTCATTGCTACGCCAGACCGCGCACAGGCACCAGACGCACCAGCCGCGACACCACCGACGCCCGCTGCGCTTCGTCGGGCAACGCCACGCGCTGGACCTTGCCCGACCGCGCCACCAACGAGACGCCGTCATCGTCAACGTCGACCGATCCAAGCTTAGCCACCGCCATCCGCCACACCACCTTGCTCTGCAGCTTACGTCGCCTGTTCCGTCGGAGATGGAGGAGAAAGACCCAGTGCTCCGAAGCGAGGAGCCAGTAGTATGCATCGTCGGCAACCGTCTCGCCGTCGCCGGCGCTGCTTGTGCTGGCAATTCGAATGAGGACGTGGAACGCATACCGATCACCAGGAGCAAGTTGATGGAGCAGGAGCTGCACTCGTGCACCCTCGACATTGTACCGATGAACCACATTGTCGATGCCTACCAGCCGCGGTCGCCGCTTGCGCGTCACAGACCGCTCAAGCAGCCGCGTTGTGTTCTTGATCCCTCGAGAGGTCTGCGCTGCAAGGTCAAGCACGCCGGTCACCGGCTTGACCGCTGCGCCGACCACGCCCTTGCCCAGCCCACGAAGCAGGCCGAGTGCGCCACCGCTCCGTGCACCCTGCACCGGGTGGACCACCAGACCGGCAATGCCCGACGCCACGCCGCGCGACATGTCGCGAACGCCCGACGTCAGGCCGGCCACCACGTGCGCCGGCCGCGCCCGCTGTGATCGCTCGCGATTCCGCCGCCACTCGTCGTCGAGCGAGAGCATGCCGAGGCCGGAGCCGACCGCTCCAGTCACCTTGGACGTTGTGTTGAACACGCCATACACAACGTTCTTGACAAGCGACGCAGAGCCGGCGCCCAGACCCCGGGCAAACTCGGCCGGCGATCGGATGAGTCCGCGCGCAGGCTCAAAGAAAAAGTCGCGCACCCCCGAGCCAAGCCCGCCGAGCAGCGTAGCCGGATCGCCAAGGACCGCAAACGAGCCCACGACCTTGTACAGCTGGTAGTACAACTGCGAGCTGTAGTGCTGGCCCACACAACCGGCGAGGTCTTGTGAGGTGAATACATGTTCCAGAACCAGTGCGTTGAGCGCAATCGCCACTTGCTCCACCTCGACCATCGTTACGCCGAGTGAGACCAGCGCCCGCGAGATCTGTGAGCTCTGTCCGTACTGTGCCCCGGCTCCGCTGCCGCTGCCGGTGTAGGTCAGCATCACTGAGATCGGCGAGAGGAACAGGACCTTAAAGTACACCATTGTCCCGGCGAGCACGTCATGGCTCTGCCTGCCACAGCCCTTGCGCGCCACCTGCGACCGTGGCACAATCTCGCGCGCAAGTGCCCCCACCACACTCGAGTGGCCGGCGGCATCTACAAACTCGCTGGTGGACAGACCCTCCAGCGCGCACAGCGCCTCGGTGTGCGACGCGCCAGCGCCGTCGTCGCGCTCTTGCATTGCTCCACTCGCAGCGTCTGGCAAAGCCTCCGCGCACTGGAACATGTAGTCGAGGATGGCAAACAGCGCGGCCTCGTCGAGCTCGAGTCGCATCGCTTGCACAAGCACCTCCAAATGCTCAAAGACCACAACGGCTTCGTCTGGCGAGCTCCGCTCCACCGCTGTGACGTGGACTGCCGGCTTGGTCTTCCACGCTCCACGCCCGCCGTCGTCGTTCGGCGCCCGATCAAATGCCAACATCACAGGATACTGTGCGTCTAGCAGCTGGTTGTCAATCTGGACCTCTCGCAGTGCCAGTTCGTACAGCGTGCGGTCGCTGCCGTCGACGCTGACTTCGGCAAACACACCCTCGGCGGTCAAAAGTGCCACCTCGCGCACCGAGCCCGTCGAGTCCACGCCTTGGCGACAGACAAGAGAGAGGGCAAGCCTCGCCAATGAGATAAACACCGCTCGATCGGCGCCGACTTTGGCTTCGGCTCCGTCTTCGCCGACATCATCGCCCTCGCTCTCCTCATCGCCATCGTCGGCGGGAGAGAGCTCGACCAGCAGTGTCCGCCCGGACGTCGCCACCTTGACCTTCACAACTGCGCCCGATGGCTCCAGCACTAGATGTGAGTGGTGGCTTCCGATTTCAGCGAGTGCAAGTCGGACCGCGCCGGTAGCAGTCGGATCGTCGACCGCGAGCTCGGCGAGAAGCGCGCCTTGGGGCGCATCCCACGCGTATGGCGCGGCCATGCACCACGGCTCAAAGACCTCCGGCACGCCGTCTGGAAGTTGGCGGAGCGAGACTGCAAACGGTGTCTCGTTGCTCACCACAAACGGCGGTGCGCCGGCCGCGGGCGCCATCGTCACAATCAGCGTCGCCGCTGAGAGCGCCACATGGATCCACGAGAGGAACATGGACACACCGTCGCCGGTGCACTTGAGCGCAAACTCACCGATGGAGTCAACCGCAAACTCGGTCGACCAGCCATGGCCAGTACCTCGCGGCCGCATCGCCATCCGACGCGAGCTGGCGCTGCCGATCGGCCACACCACGTGCCGCGCCTCGCCGGGCTCAAGTTTCATCCGGGCGTCCTTTCCCGACTTGCTTGTCTGGTCGGTCGAGAGTCGGAGCCGGATCGGGACCTCGAGTGTGTTGCGGACCACGACTCGGTAGCTGACAGTCACCACCTTTGTGAGTTGAAACACGCCTGGTCCTAGCTTGATGTCCAGCCCGAGCTCAAGTGCGAGCGCGCCGGCCACAACTGTGACCGACCCGGTTGTCCCGACGCTGTCGATGCCAAACGGCTTTGACCATGCCATCTCGCGCCGCCGCGCGCTCACAGCCATGCCTACCTGGGCTGTCCTCCCCATCGCCATGTGGACGAGCGAGAACATGACCGGTGATGGCGCGCTCATCGCCGAACGCGGCGCGTGCTGGCCGGCCGACTTGGCGTCGCGCGCCAGCACGGTCTCTGCCTGCCGGAACACCAGCGGCTCCCGCGTGGCGTTGACCATCCAGTACGGAGCGTAAAGTGTGAACGCCTGTTCGCCTTCGCAGTGGAGGCCAAGCCGCAGCTCGGCGCCTGCCAGGTCGCGGACCACAATCCGCGACGTCGTCAGCGGAGTTGCTGCCGACCAGCCAAACAGCTTGGGGCAGACCGAGAGATTGACGCTCTCTGGTCCCGCATAGTCGATATGGATCGGGAGGCTCTCGCCACACCGCATGCCGCTCTCAAACACCACGCGCTTGCCTTTGCTCACACGAATGTTCATCGGAACCGGAAGCGCGTTGATAAGGGTGAGTGGCGGGCGGAGGACAAGGAGGTACGCGCCGAGCGAGTCCAGATGCTCAGTCTTGGCGGTGGCGGTCAACACAGCGTGCCCTTTGCCGCTTGCCTTGTGGCAGACCACAGTCCTGGGCGAGCTTGCCGACCGCGCATCGATGACCGAGGTCGACCACGCGCAATGCGGGAGTGCCACCTCAAACGCCGACTGTGCCGCAGCGAGTGGGATTGGGATGCGGTCACCAGCCGGCAACTGCCACCCGTCACCCTCAGTGCCAGCCTCGCGAATCGCTAGCGGCTCGGTGCAGTTATTGGCAACCGCGAGGCCCGAGCCGATGCGGAGAACCTTGCACCGATGAGCCATGGCAACTGCGACAACAACCTGTCGTGCAGCGCCGGTCTCGGTGCACACCACAGCGTAGGCTGCCGCGCCGACTGCGTCGACGTCGACATGGATACCCGGCTGGTAGCCGCGGATTTGAATGTGGACGTCGTGGTGCGCGTCGCCGTCGCGCCGCGCGGCCCGGCCGGGTGTCTCCAGCGCAAAGCCGACCACATCGCCGCGGCGAACTGAAGTCGTCTCCACCGGTAGCGACTCCTCGGCATCGATGGCGTACGAGAGCGTGAGCGGCTCGCCAGTCTCGTTAACCAACCGATATGGCATGGCATTGAGCGACGGCGAGTCGACATCGGCCGCGGCAGCGGCCGCCGCTGCTGCCGCCCATCCCACCTTGCGGCCGCCCGCTGACCGGGCCTCGATCAGTGCCACTCCGGACAGGAGTACACCGACAGCGCGTGGGGTGGCGTTGATGTTGAGGCACCGGGTCGAGCCGGCCTCGACGACGCATCCCGTCACGAGCTTGGCAAACGCAGTCCAGGGTTCGACGAGTGGCTCCCACGCCACCGTCTCGGTGTTGTACACATCGGCGCTGAGCTCAAAAGTGACGACACCGTTTGCAGTCGCATCATCGCTCCAGCCAGCCAGCTGCAGCTCGACGGCGGAGAGCCCGCTTCGACCGACTGGCGTCGCAAGACATTCCCCTCGATCATCGACCACAAGGACCTGTATCGCCTTGGCAGTCACCGACAGCTGCTCGCTTCCCGCGCGCCCGCGGGCGAGTCGGCTCAGCAAATGCAGCGACCGCCGCAGCTGCGCCTGGAGCCGCGCTGGTCCTGTCAGAGCCGGTGTCTCCTCGACAGCAATGGCGCCTACATCATCTGACGGTGGCAATTGTTCCAGAATAGCGCGAACGAGGACAAGGTCTCGCGCAGAGATGTCGATGCTCAGCGCAGAGATGTCGACGTCGAGGTCAAGCGGCTCTGTGCCTGCCGATGCCAGGTGCAACTCGAGCGTGGCGGGCGCAAGGATGGTGCTTCGCTTGGCAGCCGCAGCTACACACCGAACAACTTGACAGTGCTTGAACGAAGCAAACGCACTTGTCTGTGCCCGCCGCGCGTTGTGCGCGTAGCTAGTGTCGAGTACGTCGAGGAGGACTGCAACGGTGTCAGAGACATGCGACGCCGGCTGGCCGAGAAAGAGCAGCTGTAGATCACAGAGTGTGGCACTGATGCTCATCCGCGCGGCGCGGGCCTCAATGGCCTCGAGAAGTGAGGCGCGCGATGGTGAGCCAGGGCAGTCAGCCGGCGACGACGACGTGCTAGTCGGCACCAGCGTCGCCACCTGCTCCCAGACGGGGTGGAGTGGGTACACCGTGAGCCCATCGAGGCTGAGCACTACGCTGAGCGCGAGGTCAGGCCCGCCTGTGGTGAGTTGCACTCTGACAGCACACACACCGGCAGCCTGGGCGTGTGCCGGATGCAAGCGATGCGACGGAGTGGTGGTGTCGCCGAGCGAGGCTGCGGCTAGAGCAGCGTTCGCAGAAACGAGACCGTCCGAGTATCGGGAGAGATCTAGGGACAGCTCGCCAGCTTTGACGCGGAAAAGCTCGATACCGGCAGCGTCAGCAAGGTGCAGCGATGCGCCTGGAAGCCGCAATGCGAGCTCAAAGGCCAAGCTCACAGGGCCATCCCGGTAAGAAGGAGTAGCTTCCAGTGCAGGTGCCGGCGGGTGTGCGGTCGGCGAGGCGAGGTCGAGCAACGGCCCGATGTCGCGCATGTTGCCGCTCTCGGCGGTGAGAAGAGTTGTGAGGAGTTCGATGTCGTCGGGGCCAAGCTGGGCAGTGACAGAGTGGGCCCAGGCCAGCTCCCACAGCTTGAGCTTCTCCTGCTGCAAGACCACAATGTCGACCGGTAGGACGATGAGCCTGTCAGCAAGGCCAGAGAGCGCGCCGTGGCGGCCCGTACTGATGCTGGCGTCGGCAACAGTGAGTTGAAAGCCAGGAGCGCCTACCGCGCCAGATCTTGCTTTGATACGGGTGGCGGAAGCGATAAAGACGTGCGGGCCGGCGGCAGCAGCTGGGACGACGATCCTTGCGGCGCCGGTCGAGAGGGCGTAGCTGAGGTCGAGAGCCTGCAGACGGGCGGACCACTCCTCGAGGGCAGATGGGGTGAGACGGTCAAGACGGCCGCGTCCAAAGCCGTCGGCACAGAGGGCAAGTTCAGCGCCGGCAGTGGCGGCATACTCGGCAACCTTGCCCAGCATCGCTAGCGAGGAGCCGAGCACAATCAGCTCGAGTGGGGCAATGGCGACGTCCACGACGGCAGCGGTGGTCGACTCGTGCACCGATATAGATACGAGCTTGGAGTCTTGCTCCGGCGCGGCAAGAATGGTGGCGTAGCGGGCGTGTGGGGTAGTGGCGTCGGTAAGAGCCAGGTCGTCAAGCTCGACAAGGAGCTCGGACAAGTCACGGGTAGTCATGCTGGTGATGCGCCAGGCCGGCACAGAAGCAGTCGCCAGTGGCCTATCGTCTGCTGCTGCGGTGACGACGGTGATTGCGGCGCCGTAGAGGGCGAGTGAGTACCTGCCGTGAACCTGGGCTAGCGAGGACGAGGCGGTGGCAGACAGCGAGCCCTGGGCAAGGGGCGGACCCGAGCTTCCTGGCGGACCAGAGCCAGCGACGACGTGCGATAGCCATAGGAGGACGGCATCGACAGCCGGCGGTAGCAGGTCGAGAGCAATGTCACCGACGTGGACAGATTTGGTGAAAAGCGGGCCGGAGCGTGGCGAGGCGTGCAGGGGCGAGAGCGGCGAGACGGCGAGGGCAGAGTAGGCCAGAGATGAAATATGGATGACGGGCTTGCGACGATCGGCAAAGTGGAGCGCGACGCCGCTGGTGAGACTCGCCGAAGTCCTGGTGTCGAACATGCGGCCGGTCCGCTGAAGATCGATGCCGTTGGCGGTGAGGACAAGTAGCGGCGGCGCATCCTCGCGGGCAGAGTGAAGCTCGACAGCAAGTGATGCGAAGGTGACGCGGGCAGCCAGCAGAGTGGACGGAACAAGGAGTGCAAGAGTATCGGACGAGAGTGAGCGGACAGCGGTCGGCAAGAGCTCGGCTTCAGACGAAGCTTGGGCGAGCGCGGCCGGCGACGGCGGCGCAGTTGGCGGTGGCGGCGGCGCTGCCGAGCCCACGTCTGCCCATGCGGTGCCGAGCCGGATGAGCTGGCCGAGCGAGGCGTCGGAGATGTGGAGCGTGATGGGCGATGTAAAGTGGCCGGCCAGGAAGAGGCTTGGGAGAGACGGGTCCGGCTTGGCGCGAGCCCAGTGGAGCGTGAATGGGAGCGTGAGGGCCGGCAGGAGGATGTGCGCGTCCGGCGGCGGAGCTGTCTCGCCCCCGACGCGAGCGAGCCGGTCGACATCCAGATGGTGGCGCCGGAGAGGGCGAGCGCAAAGTGGTCGTAGGCCGAGGCAGATGCAGCGACCATGGACTCGACTGCGGCGCCTGAGGGCGGCTCTCCATCTGCCGGTGCGCAAGAGGCGGGAAGGCAGGGAGGGGGCGGTGGCAAAACCGATGTCGTTGATGGGCGGACGCAGGTGACCGAGCCAAAATCGAGGACGAGCGCCTCGCCGGAGCCGGGCAGATCAAAGACGAGGCGCGAGTCGCCGACGTCGAGGCTGAGGTCGCGCGGAGAGGAGGCCGGGGCAAGCGCTTGGTTGAGCTGCGCCGTGATCTCGCGCGCAAAGAGGTGCCACGAGTCACCGTAGCGGGCGTAAAGATGCTCCCACGAGTCTGCGGCGCGAGTGTCTGCCGGATGCGCAAAGGCGTGAGTGACGGCGTGGGCGAGCGGGAGCGAGGCATGGGCGAGGAGCGGGGCTGCACGGATGGCGATCGAGGTGGCGACGTCTCCGGAGGCGGTCCCGCTGTCGGACGCATGCCCGGCGTAGGTGAGAGCAAAGTCTGGGGTATCTGCAGCTGCGCCGCGAGAGGCAAATCGCGGGCCAAGAACGAGCTTGCGCTTGCCGTCGGTTTGGGTGTGGTCAAAGGCTTTGAGGCGCGAGAGGGCGGCATCTACGTGAAACGAGCCACCAAGGGTGGAGGTGTACGAGGTAGAGAGGGCGCCCGAGGCGAGGGTGGCAAGGCGAGAACCGGCGGCGTCGATAACGGCGACGCGAAGGAGGCCGACCGAGAGCGAGAGACGGGTGGATAGGGCGGCGTCGTCGGGCGTGGCTGTGGCAGATGTACGCGGGGTGGATGCCGGTGAAGACTCGGTCAGGTCAGACGCAGCGTCACAGGCGAGGGCAGCATACAACTCGGCCCACTGGTCTTCTGTGAGCCAGTCGTCGAGCGAGCCGAGCGACTTGGGCTGCTGCGAGATGGTCGCCTTTCCGGAAGCAGGCGGCGGGGCGACAGCCGGGGCAGGCGGTGGCTTGCGGAAGACGCGCATCATGCGGGAGGCAACTGAGGTCTTGCGGGAGCGCTTGCCTGCGAGACGGAGGGCAGCGGGCGCGTTGGGGAAGCGAAGGGCGAGGGCATTGGACTTTGCCAGGGATATTTCAGCCATGATGCGGAAGAGGCGGATGTCGTCAAAGGAGAGCTCGTGCTCTAGGGTGTCGAGAGCTGCGGCGTCGGCCTTGCGCTTGAGCTTGCCATCCTTGGAGGTGAGGATCTCCTGCCAAAGATTCATGTAAGCGAGACGCGCCTTGCGGCGGGCGGCGAGGTAGCGCGGGGTGCGACGTGAGGCGCGGTCGTGGACCTGAGCGAGGACGGCGGTGGCGGCGTAGCGAAACCAGGCAAGCGGGTCTGCGAGGACGGGGACGCGCGGGCGGTGGGCGAGGTGTGGCGCTGGGGCCCGCGGGGCAAGGAGCGCGTCGCGCAAGCGGGAGAGCGCCGCGAGGGCGTGTGGCGAGACCGAAGCAGAGAGGGCATCGAGGTCGAGGGCGAGGGTGAGAAGGTCGGTTGGTGAGCGCGGCTGCTGGAGCCGGGCAGATGCTGACGTAGGGAGGAGGAGAACATCACGTGGCGCGGCCTCAGCGGCGGCAGCCATGTGCTTGGCAAAGTGAGGAACGGGATGGCGGGAGACGAGGGACGCCGGGGCGACGACGCCGGCGTAGATGGAGAAGCCGGCAAGAGCCGCAGAGCGGTAGACAAAGGGAAGGACGGCCTTGACAAAGGCGGTCTGAAAGTCGGCGTCGGTGGTGTCGACAGTGAGGCGCTCACAGGTAAAGCCGAGTGCGACGGGTGCGGCGGCTGCGGAAGCGGAATCAAGCTCGATGCGGACGTGGACATTGTTCAGCTCGAGCGACATGTTCGAGACAACAGAGGCGAGGAGGCGTGACGACTTGGACTCGGTCTCGGGCGCCGATGAGGAGGCGGCGGCAGTTGGCGACGCGGCGGCTGCGGGCGAGTCTGATGAAGGCGAATCCGGGCGCGAGGCGATGGCAGCCTTGCGAGCCTCTAGCGACTCTAAAGCTCTGATCTTTGCGGCATGGGCGCGAGCAAGATCCCAACCCGGCGGAACGAGAACAATAGCAATGTCTGACATGACAAGCGAAGCCGGCGACGAGTTGAGCTTCTTTAGCGGAGCGGTAAAGGTGAGCGATTTGGCTGTGCCGTGAAAGAGCGCCAAAGGCAGGCCGAGCGAGTCAATGACAGCAGGTGCGAGGACCACATCGGTAAAGTGGACAGAAGAGTCGCGGAGGCCAACAGATGCCAGTGAGTGGGATTCAAAGTACTCCCCAAGTGCTCGGGTGAAGAGCGAGGACGCTAGTGAACCCAGCATGTCAATAGCTGGACTGTGTGTGGGAGGGGGGGG